>NC_069499.1:41940766-41989898 GCF_027579735.1 Bombina bombina | reverse complement strand
TTGTATATCCCATACGTCACTAGCTCATTGACTCTTGCCAATATGAAAGAAATGAATTTATCAGGTAAGTTCTTACATAAATTATGTTATTTAATCATTAAAATCACAGCATTCAGGCAACAAATCTCCTTAAGGACCACAACGTACCCTGGTTATAATAGCACAAATCACGTCACTAACAGCAGGACTGCGCTATTATACCCTCCCTCCTGCTGGCCACCAGAAAGAAAGCTAGGCAGCGCTATAAATTCAAGCCCCATTGGAAGCTCAGCAACGCACCGTAGTTAAGGGGTTAATCATAGGTAAGGATTATTGCCTTAATGCTGTGATTTCAATTATATAACTTTTTCAAGGTGCCTTTACTGCGGCCAACGCGGGACTTTATATCCACCATCTTGTAACACTCATATTCTTGAGATAAAAGCGCTGCACGTTTATAGATCAGTGATATTGCTGGCTTTTTTACAGCTTTACCTTGCACTTCCGTTTAGCACTATAGAAATATTTTATAGTTTTACAGTTTAAAGGGACACTGAACCCAAATTTTTTCTTTCGTAATTCAGATAGAGCAGCAATTTTAAGCAACTTTCTAATTTATTCCTATTATCAATCTTTCTTTGTTCTCTTGCTATCTTTATTTAAAAAAGAAGGCATCTAAGCTTTATTTTGGTTCAGAGCTCTGGACAGCACTTTTTTAATGGTGGATCAATTTATCCACAAATCAGCAAGAACAACCCAGGTTGTTCACCAAATATGGGCCGGCATCTAAACTTAGATTCTTGCATTTTAAATAAAGATACAAAGAGAATGAAGAAAATTTGATAATAGGAGTAAATTAGAAAGTTGCTTAAAATTTCATGTTCTAACGGAATCATGAAAGAAAAAATTTGGGTTCAGTGTCCTTTTAAATAAAAAAAAAAAAAAAAAAAGCCCTCAGACATGATATAAAACACTAAAGCCACTGCACAAAGCCCCCGCTCTGTATTGTGCACACAAACTGATGTACACAATATGCATGTTAAAAAGACAATGTCACTAATCTATCAATGTGCAATGCTTCCCTAACACGGTGCACGCATTCTTAGATATATGAAACCCACCATTTTTCTTTCATAATTCAGATAGAGCATACAATTTTTATATAACTTTATTGAGCCAATAAAAAGAAGCATAGATGTGCAGCCACTAATCAGCAACTAGCTCCCAGTAATGCATTGCTGCGCCAGAGGCTACCCAGGTATGATTTTTAACAAAAATATACCAAGAGAACAAAGCAAATTAGAAAAGGAAAGTGGAAAGTTGTTTTAAATTCCATCCTCATGAATAAATCCGGCTCCGAAAAGAGCTAAAATGCCACGAGTGGCCTTCATTTTCCTCATTCATATCCGCATATACACGTCTAAAGAATACTTCACATAATCAACCATGTTATAGTTAATTCATTTTTTGCAGTTTAATGCGTATTTAATAGAGATATTCATTCTCTTATAAACTAGATTAGGTACGGATAAGAAACATTAAGGACTCGATTTATCATCCACGGGCAGACAGGTCTGTACATATTCACCCCTGTCCGCCTGGCTTCTCCTCTGGCGGGCAACATTCCCTTCCCGCATTTACCATTTCACACAAGCGCTCCTGTGCAACCCTGCTTGTGCACAGGCAATCACGCACGGACATGAGCTGTCAATCTCCCTGATCGGAAGAGAAAGAGCAGGGAAAACCGCTGCGTGATAAAATCCTGACTGCAAGTCTGCTTGTGCGAACCTGCAGACATACAGTGGGTATTGAAAAGAATCACTCCCCCTTGAAAATAATGGCATTTTGTTGCTTTGCAGCCTGAAATAAAAACAGACACAGTTTTTGTTTATCCAGTTGTAATTACAACTGCAACTTATAACATCCAAGTGAAAGCTATAACACCAACATGTCAGGCACAAATAAAAAGACAATTCAAAAACTGAATCACTTAGTTGGAAAAAGGATCACCCCATCCTAAAATTACTTGTTAACCCAATCATGTGTAGCTAATCACCTTCTAAACGGCACACACAAAGCCATTTGAACTTTAACTGTGATCAGCTGTGGGCATATTGATTAGTTCAGCATGGAGAGCTTTCCTGGAGCATCTCAGTCCCTGGTAGTGCAACTGAAGCAAACAATCAACAATGGGTGGCAAGGCACTGTCAAAAGATCTCCAGGATAAAGTTGTGGACAGGCACAAGTCAGGAGATAGATACAAGAAAATATCAAAGGCTTTATCAATGCCAAGAAGCACAGTGAAGTCTATTATTAAGAAGTGGAAGGTATTTTGTACAACACAGACCCTATATGGATCAGGACATCGCTCCAAACTGGATGAAAGAGCCAGGAGGAAACTGGTGAGAGAGGCAACCAAGTGGTCCATAGCAACTCTGAAGCAGTTGCAGGAATTTATGACAAAGAGTGGTCAGACTAAACTTTAATTATTTGGCCTCAACAACAAACAATATGTCTGGATGAAATCAAATACAGCTCATCATTCAAATAACACCATACCTACAGTAAAGCATTGAGGTGGTAATATCCTGTTATGGGGGTGTTTCTCTGCAGCATGCACTGGAGCACTTGTCAGGATAGAAGCAATAATGGAGGGGGCAAAATACTGTCAAATTATTGAGGAAAATCTGCTGCCCTCTGCCAGGAAGTTGTCAATGGGGGAAGGTTTACCTTCCACCATGACAATGACCCAAAGCACATAGCAAAAATGACCACACAGTGGATGAAGGAGAAAAAGGTGAATGTCCTTGCATGGCCTAGTCAGAGCCCAGACTTAAACCCCATTGAATATCTGTGGCATGACTTGAAGACTGCAGTCTACAGTCACCATCAAATGTAACACAACTGGAGCAGTTTTGCAAAGAAGAGTGGGCAAATTTTGCACAGTCTAGATGTGCAAAGTTAGTAGAGACATATCCAAGGGGGTGATCCTTTTTCCAACTCAGTAATTCTGTTTTTGAATTATCTTTATTTTTGCCTGACATGTTGGTTTTATATCTTTTACTTGGATGTTATAAGTTGCACTGAGTAATTACAACTGGATAAACAAAAACTGTGTCTGTCTTTATTGCAGGCTGCAAAGCAACAAAATGTCATTTTCAAGGGGGGCGATTCTTTTTAATACTCACTGTAAGGGAGAGAAGGGCTTGATAAATTAAGCCCTTTAGATTTATTTACTGTCTGATCAGGAGGGTTACGTCATGCTTGCCTTTTTGTTGGATGTGGAAAAGGATTTGAATAAGGTCAGCTGGGAGTGTCTACTAGACCGTGATCAGATTAGTATATTAGATGCTTTAAAGACTTCCTGAATTATAGTTTAGTGGTTTGTTTATTACCAAAACTGGATCATGTCATATTTCCATAGTATTTGTAAAACTAGTTTTATATTTTTACTTAATCATCAGAGGTCTTGATACTGCAAACTCTTTGGTATTTATTTAGTCTTTTACTAGAATTCTTCCTTAGGAAAACAATTTATATAAGAACCTGATAACATAATTTATGTAAGAACTTACCTGATAAATTCATTTTTCTTTCATGTAATTAGCAAGAGTCCATGAGCTAGTGACGTATGGGATATACATTCCTACCAGGAGGGGCAAAGTTTCCCAAACCTCAAAATGCCTATAAATACACCCCTCACCACACCCACAATTCAGTTTAACGAATAGCCAAGAAGTGGGGTGATAAGAAAGGAGCGAAAGCATCAAATAAGGAATTGGAATAATTGTGCTTTATACAAAAAAATCATAACCACCACAAAAAGGGTGGGGCTCATGGACTCTTGCCAATATGAAAGAAATGAATTTATCAGGTAAGTTCTAACATAAAACAGAATTTATGTTTACCTGATAAATTACTTTCTCCAACGGTGTGTCCGGTCCACGGCGTCATCCTTACTTGTGGGATATTCTCTTCCCCAACAGGAAATGGCAAAGAGCCCAGCAAAGCTGGTCACATGATCCCTCCTAGGCTCCGCCTACCCCAGTCATTCGACCGACGTTAAGGAGGAATATTTGCATAGGAGAAACCATATGGTACCGTGGTGACTGTAGTTAAAGAAAATAAATTATCAGACCTGATTAAAAAAACCAGGGCGGGCCGTGGACCGGACACACCGTTGAGAAAATAATTTATAAGGTAAACATAAATTCTGTTTTCTCCAACATAGGTGTGTCCGGTCCACGGCGTCATCCTTACTTGTGGGAACCAATACCAAAGCTTTAGGACACGGATGAAGGGAGGGAGCAAATCAGGTCACCTAAATGGAAGGCACCACGGCTTGCAAAACCTTTCTCCCAAAAATAGCCTCAGAAGAAGCAAAAGTATCAAACTTGTAAAATTTGGTAAAAGTGTGCAGTGAAGACCAAGTCGCTGCCCTACATATCTGATCAACAGAAGCCTCGTTCTTGAAGGCCCATGTGGAAGCCACAGCCCTAGTGGAATGAGCTGTGATTCTTTCGGGAGGCTGCCGTCCGGCAGTCTCGTAAGCCAATCTGATGATGCTTTTAATCCAAAAAGAGAGAGAGGTAGAAGTTGCTTTTTGACCTCTCCTTTTACCTGAATAAACAACAAACAAGGAAGATGTTTGTCTAAAATCCTTTGTAGCATCTAAATAGAATTTTAGAGCGCGAACAACATCCAAATTGTGCAACAAACGTTCCTTCTTTGAAACTGGTTTCGGACACAGAGAAGGTACGATAATCTCCTGGTTAATGTTTTTGTTAGAAACAACTTTTGGAAGAAAACCAGGTTTAGTACGTAAAACCACCTTATCTGCATGGAACACCAGATAAGGAGGAGAACACTGCAGAGCAGATAATTCTGAAACTCTTCTAGCAGAAGAAATTGCAACTAAAAACAAAACTTTCCAAGATAATAACTTAATATCAACGGAATGCAAGGGTTCAAACGGAACCCCCTGAAGAACTGAAAGAACTAAATTGAGACTCCAAGGAGGAGTCAAAGGTTTGTAAATAGGCTTAATTCTAACCAGAGCCTGAACAAAGGCTTGAACATCTGGCACAGCGGCCAGCTTTTTGTGAAGTAACACAGACAAGGCAGAAATCTGTCCCTTCAGGGAACTGGCAGATAATCCTTTTTCCAATCCTTCTTGAAGGAAGGATAGAATCCTAGGAATCCTAACCTTGTCCCAAGGGAATCCTTTAGATTCACACCAACAGATATATTTTTTCCAAATTTTGTGGTAAATCTTTCTAGTTACAGGCTTTCTGGCCTGAACAAGAGTATCGATAACAGAATCTGAAAATCCTCGCTTCGATAAGATCAAGCGTTCAATCTCCAAGCAGTCAGCTGGAGTGAAACCAGATTCGGATGTTCGAACGGACCCTGAACAAGAAGGTCTCGTCTCAAAGGTAGCTTCCAAGGAGGAGCCAATGACATATTCACCAGATCTGCGTACCAAGTCCTGCGTGGCCACGCAGGAGCTATCAAGATCACCGACGCCCTCTCCTGATTGATCCTGGCTACCAGCCTGGGGATGAGAGGAAACGGCGGGAACACATAAGCTAGTTTGAAGGTCCAAGGTGCTACTAGTGCATCCACTAGAGCCGCCGTGGGATCCCTGGATCTGGACCCGTAGCAAGGAACTTTGAAGTTCTGACGAGAGGCCATCAGATCCATGTCTGGAATGCCCCACAGCTGAGTGACTTGGGCAAAGATTTCCGGATGGAGTTCCCACTCCCCCGGATGCAATGTCTGACGACTCAGAAAATCCGCTTCCCAATTTTCCACTCCTGGGATGTGGATAGCAGACAGGTGGCAGGAGTGAGACTCCGCCCATAGAATGATTTTGGTCACTTCTTCCATCGCCAGGGAACTCCTTGTTCCCCCCTGATGGTTGATGTACGCAACAGTTGTCATGTTGTCTGATTGAAACCGTATGAACTTGGCCCTCGCTAGCTGAGGCCAAGCCTTGAGAGCATTGAATATCGCTCTCAGTTCCAGAATATTTATCGGTAGAAGAGATTCTTCCCGAGACCAAAGACCCTGAGCTTTCAGGGATCCCCAGACCGCGCCCCAGCCCATCAGACTGGCGTCGGTCGTGACAATGACCCACTCTGGTCTGCGGAATGTCATCCCTCGTGACAGGTTGTCCAGGGACAGCCACCAACGGAGTGAGTCTCTGGTCCTCTGATTTACTTGTATCTTCGGAGACAAGTCTGTATAGTCCCCATTCCACTGACTGAGCATGCACAGTTGTAATGGTCTTAGATGAATGCGTGCAAAAGGAACTATGTCCATTGCCGCTACCATCAACCCGATCACTTCCATGCACTGAGCTATGGAAGGAAGAGGAACGGAATGGAGTATCCGACAAGAGTCTAGAAGTTTTGTTTTTCTGGCCTCTGTCAGAAAAATCCTCATTTCTAAGGAGTCTATTATTGTTCCCAAGAAGGGAACCCTTGTTGACGGAGATAGAGAACTCTTTTCCACGTTCACTTTCCATCCGTGAGATCTGAGAAAGGCCAGGACAATGTCCGTGTGAGCCTTTGCTTGAGGAAGGGACGACGCTTGAATCAGAATGTCGTCCAAGTAAGGTACTACAGCAATGCCCCTTGGTCTTAGCACAGCTAGAAGGGACCCTAGTACCTTTGTGAAAATCCTTGGAGCAGTGGCTAATCCGAAAGGAAGCGCCACGAACTGGTAATGTTTGTCCAGGAATGCGAACCTCAGGAACCGATGATGTTCCTTGTGGATAGGAATATGTAGATACGCATCCTTTAAATCCACCGTGGTCATGAATTGACCTTCCTGGATGGAAGGAAGAATAGTTCGAATGGTTTCCATCTTGAACGATGGAACCTTGAGAAACTTGTTTAAGATCTTGAGATCTAAGATTGGTCTGAACGTTCCCTCTTTTTTGGGAACTATAAACAGATTGGAGTAGAACCCCATCCCTTGTTCTCTTAATGGAACGGGATGAATCACTCCCATTTTTAACAGGTCTTCTACACAATGTAAGAATGCCTGTCTTTTTATGTGGTCTGAAGACAACTGAGACCTGTGGAACCTCCCCCTTGGGGGAAGTCCCTTGAATTCCAGAAGATAACCTTGGGAGACTATTTCTAGCGCCCAAGGATCCAGAACATCTCTTGCCCAAGCCTGAGCGAAGAGAGAGAGTCTGCCCCCCACCAGATCCGGTCCCGGATCGGGGGCTAACATTTCATGCTGTCTTGGTAGCAGTGGCAGGTTTCTTGGCCTGCTTTCCCTTGTTCCAGCCTTGCATTGGTCTCCAAGCTGGCTTGGCTTGAGAAGTATTACCCTCTTGCTTAGAGGACGTAGCACTTTGGGCTGGTCCGTTTCTACGAAAGGGACGAAAATTAGGTTTATTTTTTGCCTTGAAAGGCCGATCCTGAGGAAGGGCGTGGCCCTTACCCCCAGTGATATCCGAGATAATCTCTTTCAAGTCAGGGCCAAACAGCGTTTTCCCCTTGAAAGGAATGTTAAGTAGCTTGTTCTTGGAAGACGCATCAGCCGACCAAGATTTCAACCAAAGCGCTCTGCGCGCCACAATAGCAAACCCAGAATTCTTAGCCGCTAACCTAGCCAATTGCCAGGTGGCGTCTAGGGTGAAAGAATTAGCCAATTTGAGAGCATTGATTCTGTCCATAATCTCCTCATAAGGAGGAGAATCACTGTCGACAGCCTTTATCAGCTCATCGAACCAGAAACATGCGGCTGTAGCGACAGGGACAATGCATGAAATTGGTTGTAGAAGGTAACCCTGCTGAACAAACATCTTTTTAAGCAAACCTTCTAATTTTTTATCCATAGGATCTTTGAAAGCACAACTATCCTCTATGGGTATAGTGGTGCGTTTGTTTAAAGTGGAAACCGCTCCCTCGACCTTGGGGACTGTCTGCCATAAGTCCTTTCTGGGGTCGACCATAGGAAACAATTTTTTAAATATGGGGGGAGGGACGAAAGGAATACCGGGCCTTTCCCATTCTTTATTAACAATGTCCGCCACCCGCTTGGGTATAGGAAAAGCTTCTGGGAGCCCCGGCACCTCTAGGAACTTGTCCATTTTACATAGTTTCTCTGGGATGACCAACTTGTCACAATCATCCAGAGTGGATAATACCTCCTTAAGCAGAATGCGGAGATGTTCCAACTTAAATTTAAATGCAATCACATCAGGTTCAGCTTGTTGAGAAATGTTCCCTGAATCAGTAATTTCTCCCTCAGACAAAACCTCCCTGGCCCCATCAGACTGAGTTAGGGGCCCTTCAGAAATATTAATATCAGCGTCGTCATGCTCTTCAGTATCTAAAACAGAGCAGTCGCGCTTACGCTGATAAGTGTTCATTTTGGCTAAAATGTTTTTGACAGAATTATCCATTACAGCCGTTAATTGTTGCATAGTAAGGAGTATTGGCGCGCTAGATGTACTAGGGGCCTCCTGAGTGGGCAAGACTCGTGTAGACGAAGGAGGGAATGATGCAGTACCATGCTTACTCCCCTCACTTGAGGAATCATCTTGGGCATCATTGTCATTGTCACATAAATCACATTTATTTAAATGAATAGGAATTCTGGCTTCCCCACATTCAGAACACAGTCTATCTGGTAGTTCAGACATGTTAAACAGGCATAAACTTGATAACAAGTACAAAAAACGTTTTAAAATAAAACCGTTACTGTCACTTTAAATTTTAAACTGAACACACTTTATTACTGCAAATGCGAAAAAACATGAAGGAATTGTTCAAAATTCACCAAATTTTCACCACAGTGTCTTAAAGCCTTAAAAGTATTGCACACCAAATTTGGAAGCTTTAACCCTTAAAATAACGGAACCGGAGCCGTTTTGAACTTTAACCCCTTTACAGTCCCTGGTATCTGCTTCGCTGAGACCCAACCAAGCCCCAAGGGGAATACGATACCAAATGACGCCTTCAGAAAGTCTTTTCTAAGTATCAGAGCTCCTCTCACATGCGACTGCATGCCATGCCTCTCAAAAACAAGTGCGCAACACCGGCGCGAAAATGAGGCTCTGCCTATGCTTTGGGAAAGCCCCTAAAGAATAAGGTGTCTAAAACAGTGCCTGCCGATATTATTATATCAAAATACCCAGATAAAATGATTCCTCAAGGCTAAATATGTGTTAATAATCAATCGATTTAGCCCAAAAAAAGTCTACAGTCTTAATAAGCCCTTTTGAAGCCCTTATTTACAATCGTAATAAACATGGCTTACCGGATCCCAGAGGGAAAATGACAGCTTCCAGCATTACATCGTCTTGTTAGAATGTGTCATACCTCAAGCAGCAAGAGACTGCTCACTGTTCCCCCAACTGAAGTTAATTGCTCTCAACAGTCCTGTGTGGAACAGCCATGGATTTTAGTGACGGTTGCTAAAATCATTTTCCTCATACAAACAGAAATCTTCATCTCTTTTCTGTTTCTGAGTAAATAGTACATACCAGCACTATTTCAAAATAACAAACTCTTGATTGAATAATAAAAACTACAGTTAAACACTAAAAAACTCTAAGCCATCTCCGTGGAGATGTTGCCTGTACAACGGCAAAGAGAATGACTGGGGTAGGCGGAGCCTAGGAGGGATCATGTGACCAGCTTTGCTGGGCTCTTTGCCATTTCCTGTTGGGGAAGAGAATATCCCACAAGTAAGGATGACGCCGTGGACCGGACACACCTATGTTGGAGAAATTATGTTTTCTTTCATGTAATTGCCACAGCCAGTCAGAAGGAATGCCTCGCAGGACCGCCCCTGCACTAGGGAGAAAAACGCGCCAAATAGGCGAGGCAAATACTCACGGAAATGAAACCAAAAGTCCACCCATTGCCAGTGCCTCATCTCACACATATCGCAGCAATGACACAATAAACAATATTATGTACAGACCCCCCTGTTCAATAATCCCCCTACCAGGGATATTCATGATTCTTGATTCTATAAAGATAAAGGTATCACACTGTGACCCTGTCTTTAGCGTTATCATAATGTGTATAAAAAAAATTAAAAAATCTTACAAGAATCTACGCCGTGGAACAGGAACTTGGCCTCTCAAGTGTGACAGTGTAGTAGCAACGCTCCTGACATGGACTTGAGTGTAGAAAGCAGGCAGCGAAACTCAACGTCAACGCTGATTGCTTATGGAGCTGTTAGAATGAGTTGGGATGGTTTCGCAGAAAGACTCTCCCTTTATCTCCGGACTCTAACTTTCACTGAGAGGCTGACAGGACTACTTAAAACTCCAGTCCCGGGGGCGGGTCCGAACACCGACCAAGATGGCTGCTTTTAATCTTAGCTGACTCCGAGAGCTGATAGATCCCTTGCCTATCGCTTCTCAAACTTATAATCCAAGCCTGGAATTACAACTAGCTTGTTAATTAATATCTGAAGAACAGATTTTTGTGTTTTTTAACTCTGAATTCCAGCCAAGCAGACCGGAATAGATGAGGAACGCAGCGGAGGCCTAGTAACAGACCTGGCTCCTCATTTACCCTCCCTGAGTCCTGATATGTCAGGAATGACAGCCGTATGTGCTGTCCAGTTCTATTGCTGCTAAATGGGGAAGTTGGACTAATTAAGGGACGCTTAATTTTGGATCACCCATTGGACACTTCAGAACCGAAGATCATAACTACTGAGCTAAAAACCCTGCAAGCTTCACAAGGTGAGACTATAATGGGGGCCTCCCGTTGTAGCGAGGGGATCATGGATGCAATTGACCGGTGGGAGAAAGAGGCACAAAAGACCCTAGCGGAACACTTTGCAAGACTTTAGCGGGACCTGCTTGATCTACTTGGCCCACACCTGGAAGGAACCGTGACACAGAGTGCTTCTAGCACATTGAGGAGCTTTCACGAGCTGAAAGAGGGAGAACCAGGAAAGCTAGTTCCGGCTCTGTTATATTTGAGAGACACTCTAAGGGGAACAGCTGGGCAGCAAAAGAAAGGTGCTGCACAGCCCATCGAAACATCGGAGGCCTTATTGGACGTACCTATTCTGCTGCACTATACTGAGACAAGCCGGGACTCACAAGCGAGAGGTGCCGAGGTGCGCGGGTGCCTACGCCATATCCCTATTCTGTTAGGAAAATCCTGGGAGCTCCCTCCACATCTTGATGGTAATATACCCATTCAGCCAAAAGATCTTACTGCTATATGTCGACTGCAATATGGGAACGCAGCTGACGTTGGATCTTTGTCCCAGAGAACTGGTGTGGGCTAAATCTTGTGCTATTTAGCGTGACAGTTACGGATCATGCCTCCAAAAGCTGTCATAGGACTAGTAATACCCATAGCAGAAGTGTCCTTTTCTCATGACGACTAGACCAGTCAGACTATGTGCAAACCCACCCTACCTATGTTCATTCCCTAAGATGTGCACTATATATGTATTCTATGCTCCACAAATGTTGTTCTCAGTGGACATGGGCTCAGGGGCTCATATTGGACGAGAGCTCAGATATCCCTTATATGATAATATGGTGTGTCCAATCACTGTGGGACTACCTGTCTGAACTTTTTGAATTTGTACACTGCATAATCTTTATATATGAAAATTAGATAAGTAGACAGCTACAGTTGAGCTCTACATAATGCTCTGATTTATAGGTTTCCTAATTGCCAATTGTATATCTACATATACGTTCCCTTTTTCCACTTGAAAATTTGGTTTAGGTCAGTTGATGTTCTATTATAAATTCCAGTAGTATGTTAGCTATATATACAGTTTTATTATTGAACTAAAATACTGGCATAAACCCGCAGCATAGTTCCTAAATGCAACAAAATTGTTCTGTGACCAAATTGAGCAAGTGGCATAGTGAGTTCAGGGTGGATACAACGCCCATATATACTGCTCCTAGATCAGTTGGCAGGAAACTTGTCATATATAGCATGATATGTGTAAAATAAGATATTCTCACATTACTACTTGTAATTAACTGCAGTGCAATCCCATACTCACAAGTCGATCCTTACCCCAGTTCTTAGTTATATATCATTGTTCTTTTATATACGGATAAGAGGCCTTGTAATGACCCATGCTACGTTCACTAACTGATTGATGTACTTTTAGATATGTCGAACTTATTTGTACTTTTGGTCTGTGCTTATGTGGGGCCGGGGGCAATATGATTATTGTCGCAGTCATTTTGCAAATTGAACTGGTTTAATCTAGCGGGGCCTCATGAACTAGCTCATATTTTATTTACATCCAATGTTATGCACACGGGACTTACTGTTTTGGTTACACAGACAATTTAGTTCCTGCCTATATTCTGTCTGGGGCTATCTATAGAGATAAAATGTTGATGTCACTAGATGTGTGGTTTTTAGGGGGTATATGTATGCTTTCCCTATAATTATGTTTTAAATGGATCCCAGGGGAGTGTGGGGTATCTAGAGTGCTTATGCAGTTCCATGTGACTCATTTATGATGTTTTATTCCACTTTAGATCAGAAGTGCTGTGTTTTAGTTATGTGAATGTGATATAGAGTTGATCCATGACAAAGTTAATATAGGACTATAGAACATAGTTGCACTAATAGAGGGTATTGTATGTTACATACAATTTGCATCGGGTACTGATCAATCCACACTGCATATCTGCTCTTACTGGTCACCGGAGTACACCACAAGACCCACTGTGTTTTGGTAAATCAGACCACAATAGTTTATCTTAATAACTGTGGTTAGGGGGCAATAAGCAGTGATGTGCAGTCACTAGAGGCAGGTGAGGCAGTGCTTCACCTCTCATATGGGCAAAAATATATTTTTTTTTATTGGCTTTAAAAAAAAATTGAATTTTTTTTTCCCCAGCATTTTTTTTTCTCACAGCTATATGTTGTGCAATGAAGAGGCACAAGCAGGTCTGCCCACCATTACACAACATTCTGCGCCACCTACTGGATGCAAGTGCTTAAGATCATTGCATGGCCCATTAACTGCTTATTTGAGGCAGTCCTATTTGGGCTGAACCAATCCAGCGAGAGACATTAGTAAGTGGAACATAGGGTTGGGGCTGGATGTTAAATCATATAAAACAAAACAAAAAACGGAAAAAAAAACAACTTTCATATATTTTGTTGCTGTCCTGTGAACCTGCTAGCTTTGCTAAAGTGAAAAAGAGAGTTCTGTTCTTCCCCTCTAAGTGCAGTGGAATGTGCCACTGTCACTTCCTGAATCCTTACAGAGCAGGAAGAGAGAGGCACAGAGAACACTGTTTTAGCCACATCTTATTGAAGTAAGATTTTACTAAAAAGGGATTCTGTTAGTGAAAATGATAATTTAATGAATGTGGTTTAGTGTTTTTTTTACTCTTTTACAGCAGGGTCGTTTTTGTATTTTGTTTACTCAAACTTTACACCCACTAACTTAGCAGCTTGCCTCTGTACTAATGTATAGTCTTACTTTCTGAACTCTCTGTAGCTCTGCTGTTTTATTACTTTAAAATGCAGTGTTCCCCCCCCGTGTGTGTGTGTGTGTCTCTCTATCTATCCATCTCTCTCCTTATGTGTTGTTCTCCCCATGGTCTCTTTCTCTCTCTGTCTCTCTTCCTCCCCCTCTGACTCTCTCATCCCTTATGTAATGAAAGAATCTATAAGCATAATTTGCACCATTAAAGTAAAAAGTATGTTTTAAACATATTTTAATGGGCATGGATTTCTAGATCTCATAATCAGAGCAAGCATTGTGTTATCTGGCAAGAGTTTCTGTTACAATTCTTTTAGACTAAAATCAGATGTTTACTAAGTTGACCAGTTTTCCAAGACACCATTTAAAGGGACATGAAACCCATATGAAACCCATATGCAAATTTAAACAACTTTCCAATTTACATCTAATATCTAATTTTCTTCATTCTTTTGATGTCCTTTGTTGAAAATCATATCTAAATATGCTCAGTAGCTGCTGATTGGTGGCTGCACATAGATACCTCATGTGATTGGCTCACCCATGTGCATTGCTATTTCTTCAACAAAGGATATCTAAAGAATGAAGGCGTATCCTAGCCACTGCCTCACCAGTCTCTGACGTCACTGCACGTCACTGGCAATAAGGCACCTGCGACCGAGGTGGCAGGCCCTCAGACCTTAAATTAAAGTCACCATAGGAAGTGGTCTGTAGAAACATACCTATAGAATAATAAACATGCAGATTTTTGTACTAGCATAATACTTCCATGATATAGTGATCCAGAGCCGTGACAGGCACATGTCTCTTAATTCGCATATATATCCCTACTCTATGGGCAGACTTTTTCTCCTGCCCTATTTAGCACAACACTAATGATCCTAGTATTACATCTACACTGTGTAACACATCACAACTAGACTTTTCATTACGGTTCATAAGATGGTTCCCTATGATATACTATAAAATGATGTAGCATCAATAATTACTATGGTCATTGTTCACAGTCCTTTGTTACGTTTTCTACTATGATTTTATTATCTCAAATCAGTTGTGTATATTTCGGGTCCAAAAGTGGCCCATTTTGTTATTTTCCTTTTTTTTTCTCCTTGTTTCCCCTAAAATTCCCTGTTATGTCTCAAATTCTTTTCATGAGGTCCAAGAGAGGCCTCCGTTGTTCACAGAGGGAAGCCATTGTGTATGACTCCCCTTAAATAGAAAACCCGAGGTTGTTGTATATTTATATAATTGGATGCTTAAATATGGGTATATTGTTATATTTATGATGTATACTGACTGGTGATTATCCTATGCTTCTGAAACCAAGTTTTATGACATTACTTCCAATATCTGATGTACATGATTATGTAATTGTACTTGTTAATAACCTCAATAAAAATATTTATAAAAAAAAAACTCCAGTCCCATTCCGAAGAGTACTTCCCTCTATAAGAGACTACTCCGAATCTTCCGACACTTCTCTGTGACGAAAGGCAAAAAATGACTGGGGGATGAGGGAAGTGGGGAAGGTATTTAAGCCTTTGGCTGGGGTGTCTTTGCCTCCTACTTGTGGCCAGGTTCTTGATTCCCACAAGTAATGAATGAAGCCGTGGACTCTCCTCCCCTTTAGACGGAAAGTAGAATAGTCCTTATAGTTTCCATCTTCAAAGTTGGAATTCTTACAAATTTGTTTAGTGTTTTCAGATCCAAGATTGGTGTGAAGGAATTCTCCTTCTTTGGTACAATAAATATATTTGAGTAAAAACCCTTTCCTTGTTCCTGTAGAAGAACTGGGACAATAACTCCCATGAATTAAATGTTAGAAAAGCTTGAGCTTTTAAAGGATGTTTTAGAACATGAGTTAAATAAAACCGTCCCCTTGGGGGTTTGATTTTGAAACTAATTTGATATCCCTGAGAAACCAATTCTGACCAAATTTTCTGAAAAAGTTTTAATCTGCTCCCTACCAGAAGAACTGGATTAGGGGCAGCACCTTCATGCTATTTTTGGACAGGATTAGGTTTCTTGAATTGATTAGATTTATTCCAATTGGAAGAAGGTCTCCAGTTAGAAACAGAGGCTTTTGGAAAGGGGGAAGGTTTCTGATCTTTGTTTCGAAACAAACGTAAACGATTTGGAGCCTTGGACTTCCCTTTAGATCTATAATCTTGAGGCAAAAAAATAATTTACCTCCAGTAATGGAAGAAATGACTGAATCTAATTGTGAACCAAATAGATTCTTACCCTGAAAAGAAAAAGAGATAGTAATCTCATTTTAGAAACCATATCAGCATTCCAAGTTTTAAGCCATAAAGCTCTTCTAGAAAGGATAGCTAAAGACATAGTCTTAATGTTAATTCTGACAATGTCAAATACTGCATCACATATAAAAAGATTTTCTTCTTGTAGTAAATGTATCATATTACTGCATTCAGGGTCTGAAGAAAGTTGCTGAGCAAGATTAGAAAGCCTAAAAGTAGAGGCGGCTGCTACAAAAACAATATATATAGCTGACCTAAGAACATAACCAGTATGTAAATAAGCCATTCTCTTAAAAGATTCATGTTTCCAATCTAAAGGATCTTTGAAAGAAGTACTATATTCTAACGGAATCGTAGTATGTTTAGCTAGAGAAGAAAACATAAATTATGCTTACCTGATAATTTCATTTCCACTTGTGGGAATTAAGAACCTGGCCACCAGGAGGAGGCAATGAAACCCCAGCCAAAGGCTTAAATACCTCCCTCCCCCACTCCCCTCATCCCCCAGTCATTCTGCCATGGGAACAAGGAACAGTAGGAAAAATATCAGGGTATAAATAGTGCCAGAAAAATAAAATAAATTTAGGTCTGCTCCCCGGAGAATAGGTGGGTGCAGTGGACTCTCCTCCCACAGATGGAAATTAAATTATCAGGTAAGCATAATTTATGTTTTCCATCTTAATACGGGGAGAGTCCACTGTTTCATTCATCACTTGTGGAAACAAATACCCAAGCTCTAGAGGACACAATGAAAAAAATGAGAGGGTAAAGGAGGCAGACCCTAAACTGAGGGCACCACCGTCTGCAGAATTTTTCTCCCAAAAACTGCTTCCGCCAAAGTAAAAACATCAAATTTATAAAATTTTGCAAAAGTATGTAAGGATGACCAGGTGGCCGCCTTACAAATCTGCTCCATAGAAGCCTCATTCTTAAAGGCCCAAGAAGAGGCCACAGCTCTAGTTGAATGAGCCGTAATCCTCTCAGGAGGCTTTTGTCCCGCTGTCTCATATGCCAGACAGATCATACTCATCCAAAAAAAAGAGAAGTTGCAGAGGCCCTTTGCCCCCCCTGCGCCTTCCAGAATACACAACAAATAAGGTCTGTCTGAACTCCTTCGTTGGTTGAAGATAAACTTCAAGGCCCAAACCACATCCAGATTATGAAGTAACCTCTCCTTCGAAGAAGAAGGGTTAGGACACAAGGAAGGAACTACCATTTCCTGATTAAAGGGACAGTCTAGGCCAAAATAAACTTTCATGATTCAGATAGAGCATGTAATTTTAAACAATGTTCCAATTTACTTTTATCACCAATTTTGCTTTGTTCTCTTGGTATTCTTAGTTGAAAGCTTAACCTAGGAGGTTCATATGCTAATTTCTTAGACCTTGAAGACCACCTCTTTCAGATTGCATTTTAACAGTTTTTCACCACTAGAGGGTGTTAGTTCAAGTATTTCATATATATAATACTGTGATTGTGCACGAGAAGTTATCTGGGAGCAGGCACTGATTGGCTAGACTGCAAGTTTGTCAAAAGAAATGAAAAAAGGGGCAGTTTGCAGAGGCTTAGATACAAAAAAATCACAGAGGTTCAAAGTATATTAATATAACTGTGTTGGTTATGCAAAACTGGGAAATGGGTAATAAAGGGATTATCTATCTTTTAAAACAATAAAAATTCTGGTGTAGACTGTCCCTTTAATGTTACGACTCGACACTACCTTGGGGAGGAATCCCAAACTAGTGCGAAGAACAGCCTTATCAGCATGAAAAACTAAGTAGGGAGGCTCACATTGCAAGGTCGCCAACTCAGAGACTCTGGGTGCCGATGCAATAGCCAATAACAACAGGACCTTCCATGAGAGAATCTTAATGTCAAGGGCATGCATAGGCTCAAACGGAGCCCTATGCAAAACCTTAAGAATCAATTTTAAGCTCCAAGGAGGAGCCGGATTCCTGATCCTAACCAGAGCCTGAACAAAGGACTGAATGTCAGGAAGCTCCGCAAGCTTCTTATATAACAGTACAGATAAAGCCGAGATCTGACCCCTTAGGGAACTGGCGGCAAGACCCTTATCTAGACCGTCCTGAAGAAAGGCCAAAATCCTGGATACCCTGACCTAATGCTAGCTGTCTCAAACTGAACCCGGACAAAACAGAGTTACTCTTTGTGAGGGGACCCCGGGCATTAAAAATATCCCACGATCACCCAGTGGCCTAGAGCTTGGAGGCTCTGAACTTGTTAGATCAGCAAAGGTACGAAACCTCAGAGTGCTGATTGATGCTGGACTATCATTTAAAATGCAGATTTCGTAATAAAATCTGCCTACTTTCATCTAAAAAAAATAGCCAGGATACAACACTTAATTCCACCGGATGATATGCCAACATTAATCCATGCATTTGTATCCTCTAGCCTAGATTACTGCAATGCACTATACTTGGGCCTCCCAAAAAAAGAACTCCATCGCCTTCAGACGGTACAAAATGCAGCAGCCAAACTACTGATCAATCAAACTCGATCCTGCCACATAACACCTGTTCTCCACTCCCTGCATTGGCTTCCAATTAAATGGCGAACATTTTAAAATTGGCCTGCTGACCTTCAAAGCCTTAACAACCAAGGCCCACAGTACCTGAAAGAGCTCCTGACACCCTATATTCCATCCCGCTCACTTAGATCAGCCAACACATCCCTCCTCTCAGTGCCAAGAATAAGGACAAACTCAGGCTCCAGAGCATTCGGCCACCTGCCCCTACTTTCTGGAACTCTTTACCGTGCGCAATCAGAGAGGCACCGTCCTTACAGACTTTTAAAAAAAAAAGCTAAAGACCCACCTCTTCCATCAAGCATTCAGTCTGCTTATCTGACCTTCAGAAACTTCTAACTTTTATGTCTTTATGTTGGTATATTTGTAAAGTGCTTTGAGTCACAAAGGGAGAAAAGCGCTATATAAATCACAAATTATTATTATATTATTATGCCATTAGTATCCTTGTTCCTCACACCAGGACACGTAAGTCCTCAACACCTTGTGGTAGATGCGTCTAGTGACTGGCTTCCTGGCCTGAACGAAAGTGTCAATCACTTTCTCCGAAAATCCTCTCTTGGCTAAGACTAGGCGTTCAAACTCCACGCAGTCAGCCTCAGAGAATTGAGATTTTGATATTGAAAAGGACCTTGAACTAGCAGATCCTTGCGACAAGATAACTACCACGGCGGATATGACGGCGGGCCTTCTCAATTGAAGCAGCAATAAATGTCTTCATTGCTGGGGGTACGCCATCTACATCCATCTGTGAAATTGAAACAGGAGGAGCATTTGAAACCATAGGTACATCAGTAGGTCGTGATAAAAACAATATGCATGAGACATAAATTTGCTGAAGATGGAACTTCAGAAGTTTTGCAAAAGATACACTTAGCTTTGGTAGATAGGTGTTCAACAGACTCAGGTCCTATGGTGATTTCAGGGACAGAAGTAGATTGTTTCATTATGGCAGAGAAAACAAAATTTTGGGTAAAAAAAGTAAAATTAATTATAATTTAGAAAAAAACTCAATTTGTTTAAAAAGACTGAGGATTGGAAAAGAATCTTTGTTGAGTAAATAGTCATAAAAACACTTATTTAAAGAGCTTTAAGTATAAGTTTATGTAGAAAACAAAGCCCCCATATAAAATGTGAGGCATCTGAGAGATGCTAAAAGTGGCTATTTAAAACTAAAAAAAAAATGTGCGTCAATCTCGGCAAAAAGAGCGTGAAAATGACGTCATAAGGGACGGGTTTAAAATAGAGCCTATGCTGCAGCACGCTTGTCAATTTTAAACAAACCGGCTAAAGGTAAGCATCTAATATATAGTGCATAGCAGCGGTTATACTATCCATCCTCAGAACTATAAAATATATATAGCGATAAAACTAATGTCCCTGGGCTGCAAAATATAAATACAATAATGCAAGAAACTTTAAACAAAAAGGCCCACATTTGCTAGGAGTGCCTCTTAGGAAAAAACAAATACCTTAAATTTGACAGACACTTGTCCACTAATGCAGACAGGCCAAACCAGTGCTGAAAACATATCAGCAGAGGTACAGATATGGGAGTATGTTGAACTATAAAGGGAGGCAGGAGATGAATCTCTGAGACCGATTTACAGATAGCCCATAGAAGGTTTTAAACAGAGGTAGAACATAACCTTAGGCAAACTCCCCTCACATCCCTCTGACAAACACTGTACTCTGAGGGGAAAAAAAACGGACTTCAATTTAGCACCTATCACTAAAGCACATCATACTTTAACAACCTCCAAAGGAAGCAAAGTTTAAACTGAGATATGAGTGAGGTGGGTGGGGTATTTTTAGGCTTTGAGGTTTAGGAAACTTTGCCTCCTCCTGGTAGGAATATATATCCCATATGTAACAAATCATGGACTCTCGCCACCTATATGAAAGCAAATGAGGTTATATTTAGAGTATTTTCTCTCTATATAGGAAATATAGTTCAGCTGCTGCGCATACTTGTCTGACTCTTTCAAGGCTAAGGATTTAAAAGGGATATAATTTTTTTTTGTAATAAACAACTAAGCAGTTACATATCCTTAGTAGAAAAATAAAGTCCAAAAAAGCCTCTTTGAGAGATATAGAAAACACGCTTTATTTAATCTGATTTAAAAAAACAGCAACAGGAAAATGGATAAAAATCTGTGGCTATATGATCTGTCTGACCAGTTTCGGTCGCAAGGACCGTAATCATAGACATGATTAGTTACATCTGCCATTAGAATTTAAATGCTAAAACACAATTGGCACAAAAATTTGATTCACATGTTAAAGGGACAGTTGTACAAAGCAATAGATATGCATGTACACAAACAGGTGTTCCTAACAGTTCAAGGAATTTAAACAGTTTAAATCATGTGTACCTAGAAATTAATACACTGATAAAGTTATATATTGAGAACTCATAATTAACAACTCATAATATTAATATAAATTTCCATAATGGCTACCTATACCTGATCCCTAACACATTCCTATTCATATATAATGAAAGGGAACCAATATATGGCTTTAGCACCTAGAATTTGTATATATGAGGGAATAAGAAGAGGACTACAAATGTGGAAAGATATACTCATATTCAAATCATTGGCTAAGAAGAATTCACAGGCCCTAACAGGGCAGCAAAGTGAGCATCATCATTGGACCATAGAGGATACCAAACAGATGACAATTGCCAGAACATGATCAGACTTGGACCACCCAGGGAGGGAGATACATATGAATATTTACATATGCAATATTACCTTTGCCAAAAATTAATGTCAAATTCGGGATTAAAGCCTGACAGAATGAGACTATTAAATCTAAAAATTCAGTATATTTCTTGCCTACAAAGGATAGGAAACTTATCTCCCCCCCCCCCCCCATGGGTGGTCTTCTGATCTGTTCAATGGCTCTCCACTTGAAATTGCTCACATCTTTACCATGGACCTCTAAAAAGTGTCTAGAGAGTGCAGAGCAGGGCCTTTCACCCAAAATATAGCACAGGTGTTTCCTTATACGGGTCCCAACTTTTCTGGTAGTTCTACCTACATAGTACTTATGGCACTGAGTGCATTCGACCAAATAGATGACAAATGTGCTTTTACCGTTAACACACCCTTTAGTATTGAAGTCTTCACCTGTCTGAATAGAGGTAAATGTCTTAGAGACTTGGACATAATCGCAGGAGGTACATGTCCTTCTCCCACACTTATACGTTCCATTACGGTGTAGCCATGAACTCTGAGACATACTATCTCTGAGGAGACTTAGAGATAGTTTGTTAGCCAATGTAGCATTCCTTTAGGCAACAAAATGCAACCTCTTTCCACAGTATGCCTTATTTTTATATCTAGTCACAAAGAAGGCAGGATCCTGCCTTCTTTGTGACTGTTTGTACTCACACCAGCTTTGGATCCGCTTCAGCCCCTGTTCACCTGTATCTTGTTGTAAACCCGGGTGAAGAAAGAGAGCACCGCCCCCCGACTGGAGAATTCTGTGACGTCACGATCGACGCTGAATGCACGCATGGCAAGCCAGAAGCGCTGCCGGAGTCTCATGTGAGTGCCGGATGTTTTTGGAGCTATCAGCCCACCGACAAGGTTTCGGTCTGACCACGTAGGTCGCCCGGCATGTCCAGAGCTACCTCATGAAAAGGATTACACAGCTAAGTCAAGACTACAGGGGCGGCAGAGCTCATTTGGGCTAAGTCCCGGGTACAACGAAATAGATTGTTGCACATTTTGTTTGCAGTTGAGTTTGCATGTTTGAAGAGCACTTCTCATCTTTCCACATTTCTTACTTATTTTTATATCTGCCATTTTTTTATTTTTTATTTTATTGATAATTTTACAGATTTGGTCATACTGATTAGAGAAAGAGGTGACAAATTAGGGCTTAAACTTTATTCATGGATGCATCTAACCTTTGATTTCTAGGAGCACTTGTCAAATGGGAATCTCTTTCCATCTTCTTAACCTCATAAGCAGCCCACAGCAAAAAAAAAAAAAAAATTGGCTAAGAGGTGACGTTTTCACCTCTTAGCCAATAGCCGTGCGGTAAATCCAGCTCCCATAGGCGCCAAGCCGGATTTACCGCACGGCTATTGGCTAAGAGGTGAAAACGTCACCTCTTAGCCAATTTTTTTTTGCAGTGGGCTGCTGTACAAGGTAAAAACGGCGATCGATTGAATAAAATAAAGAAGCTTTCTACATTAAGTATCTTATACTTCATGAATGAAAGTACCCATCACACATACAGACCACTACATAATCACACACACAAACACAAACCACTACACCATCACACATACAGACCACTACATAATCACATACACAAACCACTACACCATCACACATACAGACCACTACATAATCACATACACAGCCAACACAATCAAACACAAACCACTACACCATCACACATACAGCCAACACAATCAAACACAAACCACTACACCATCACACATACAGACTAGGGTTGCACCGATACAGATACTAGTATCGGTGCAGATACCAAGTATTTGCATGAGTACTTGTACTCATGCAGATACCAAGTATTTGCATGAGTACTTGTACTCATGCAAATGCACCGATACTTAAACCGATACCTCCAATTCCTACCCATACGCCTTCTTATGGCGTTTTTCAAACTGCATGTTCCCATTTCATTTTAAGCTGGAGTGGAGACTTAACTAAAAATTGTTCACTTCTGTTCTGCCAATACAAATTGCTGTTATTTGTATTATTGTACGTCAGAGCAGTGCTCCAAAAGCTGCTACTTTACAGCTGGAAGTCTACCTGGGAGAGATCACTGTACCTCATTCAGACAAACCCCTGAAGTACTGGGCAGTTAATAAACTGAGATTTAATGGCCCAAAAATATATTTCTGACCCATGCAGTAGTGTGAAAGACTGTTCAGCTTAGCGTCAAACGTCCTTACTGATAGCAGAAGCAGACTTATAGCTGAACATGCAGAGATGCTTCTGTTCCTTAATATGAACTTGCCACTAAATTTTGAAAAAACATAATTTATGCTTACCTGATAAATTTATTTCTCTTGTAGTGTATCCAGTCCACGGATCATCCATTACTTATGGGATATTCTCCTTCCCAACAGGAAGTTGCAAGAGGATCACCCACAGCAGAGCTGCTACATAGCTCCTCCCCTCACTGCCATATCCAGTCATTCGACCGAAACAAGACGAGAAAGGAGAAACCATAGGGTGCAGTGGTGACTGTAGTTTAATTAAAATTTAGACCTGCCTTAAAAGGACAGGGCGGGCCGTGGACTGGATACACTACAAGAGAAATAAATTTATCAGGTAAGCATAAATTATGTTTCTTTCATGTAATTAACAAGAGTCCATGAGCTAGTGACGTATGGGATATACATTCCTACCAGGAGGGGCAAAGTTTCCCAAACCTTAAAATGCCTATAAATACACCCCTCACCACACCCACAAATCAGTTTTACAAACTTTGCCTCCAAGGGAGGTGGTGAAGTAAGTTTGTGCTAGATTCTACGTTGATATGCGCTCCGCAGCAAGTTGGAGCCCGGTTTTCCTCTCAGCGTGCAGTGAATGTCAGAGGGATGTGAAGAGAGTATTGCCTATTGAATGCAGTGATCTCCTTCTACGGGATCTATTTCATAAGGTTCTCTGTTATCGGTCGTAGAGATTCATCTCTTACCTCCCTTTTCAGATCGACGATATACTCTTATATTTACCATTTCCTCTACTGATTCTCGTTTCAGTACTGGTTTGGCTTTCTACAAACATGTAGATGAGTGTCCTGGGGTAAGTAAGTCTTATTTTCTGTGACACTCTAAGCTATGGTTGGGCACTTTATTTATAAAGTTCTAAATATATGTATTCAAACATTTATTTGCCTTGACTCAGAATGTTCAACTTTCCTTATTTCCAGACAGTCAGTTTCATATTTGGGATTATGCTTTAAATTATCATATTTTTTCTTACCTCAAAAATTTGACTTTTTTTCCCTGTGGGCTGTTAGGCTCGCGGGGGCTGAAAATGCTTCATTTTATTGCGTCATTCTTGGCGCGGACTTTTTTGGCGCAAAAATTCTTTTCCGTTTCCGGCGTCATACGTGTCGCCGGAAGTTGCGTCATTTTTGACGTTATTTTGCGCCAAAGATGTCGGCGTTCCGGATGTGGCGTCATTTTTGGCGCCAAAAGCATTTAGGCGCCAAATAATGTGGGCGTCTTATTTGGCGCCAAAAAATATGGGCGTCGCTTTTGTCTCCACATTATTTCAGTCTCATTTTTCATTTGCTTCTGGTTGCTAGAAGCTTGATGTTTGGCATTTTTTTCCCATTCCTGAAACTGTCTTATAAGGAATTTGATCTATTTTGCTTTATATGTTGTTTTTTCTCTTACATATTGCAAGATGTCTCACGTTGCATCTGAGCCAGAAGATACTACAGGAAAACCACTGCCTGCTGGATCTACCAAAGCTAAGTGTATCTGCTGTAAACTTTTGGTAGCTATTCCTCCAGCTGTTGTTTGTAATAATTGTCATGACAAACTTGTTAAAGCAGATAATATTTCCTTTAGTGATGTACCATTGCCTGTTGCAGTTCCCTCAACATCTAAGGTGCAGAATGTTCCTGATAACATAAGAGATTTTGTTTCTGAATCCATAAAGAAGGCTTTGTCTGTTATTTCTCCTTCTAGTAAACGTAAAAAGTCTTTTAAATCTTCTCTCTCTACAGATGAATTTTTAAATGAACACCATCATTCTGATTCTTTGGACTCTTCTGGTTCAGAGGATTCTATCTCAGAGATTGATGCTGATAAATCTTCATATTTATTTAAGATGGAATTTATTCGCTCTTTACTTAAAGAAGTACTAATTGCTTTAGAAATAGAGGATTCTAGTCCTCTTGATACTAATTCTATACGTTTGGATAAGGTTTTTAAAGCTCCTGCGGTTATTCCAGAAGTCTTTCCTGTTCCTAATGCTATTTCTGCAGTAATTTCTAAGGAATGGGATAAATTGGGTAATTCATTTACTCCTTCTAAACGTTTTAAGCAATTATATCCTGTTCCGCCTGACAGGTTAGAATTTTGGGACAAAATCCCTAAAGTTGATGGGGCTATTTCTACCCTTGCTAAACGTACTACCATTCCTACGTCAGATGGTACCTCGTTTAAGGATCCTTTAGATAGAAAAATTGAATCTTTTCTAAGAAAAGCTTATCTATGTTCAGGTAATCTTCTTAGACCTGCTATATCATTGGCTGATGTTGCTGCAGCTTCAACTTTTTGGTTGGAAACTCTAGCGCAACAAGTAACAAATCGTGATTCTCATGATATTATTATTCTTCTCCAGCATGCTAATAATTTCATCTGTGATGCCATTTTTGATATTATTAGAGTTGATGTTAGGTTTATGTCTCTGGCTATCTTAGCCAGAAGAGCTTTATGGCTTAAGACCTGGAATGCTGATATGGCTTCTAAATCAACTCTACTTTCCATTTCTTTCCAGGGAAACAAATTATTTGGTTCTCAGTTGGATTCTATTATTTCAACTGTTACTGGTGGGAAAGGAACTTTTTTACCACAGGATAAAAAGTCTAAAGGTAAAAATAGGGCTAACAATCGTTTTCGTTCCTTTCGTTTCAACAAAGAACAAAAGCCTGATCCTTCGTCCTCAGGAGCAGTTTCAGTTTGGAAACCATCTCCAGTCTGGAATAAATCCAAGCCTGCTAGAAAGGCAAAGCCTGCTTCTAAGTTCACATGAAGGTACGGCCCTCATTCCAGTTCAGCTGGTAGGGGGCAGGTTACGTTTTTTCAAAGAAATTTGGATCAATTCTGTTCACAATCTTTGGATTCAGAACATTGTTTCAGAAGGGTACAGAATTGGTTTCAAGATGAGACCTCCTGCAAAGAGATTTTTTCTTTCCCATGTCCCAGTAAATCCAGTGAAAGCTCAAGCATTTCTGAATTGTGTTTCAGATCTAGAGTTGGCTGGAGTAATTATGCCAGTTCCAGTTCCGGAACAGGGGATGGGGTTTTATTCAAATCTCTTCATTGTACCAAAGAAGGAGAATTCCTTCAGACCAGTTCTGGATCTAAAATTATTGAATCGTTATGTAAGGATACCAACGTTCAAGATGGTAACTGTAAGGACTATATTGCCTTTTGTTCAGCAAGGGAATTATATGTCCACAATAGATTTACAGGATGCATATCTGCATATTCCGATTCATCCAGATCATTATCAGTTCCTGAGATTCTCTTTTCTAGACAAGCATTACCAATTTGTGGCTCTACCGTTTGGCCTTGCTACAGCTCCAAGAATTTTCACAAAGATTCTCGGTGCCCTTCTGTCTGTAATCAGAGAACAGGGTATTGTGGTATTTCCTTATTTGGACGATATCTTGGTACTTGCTCAGTCTTTACATTTAGCAGAGTCTCATACGAATCGACTTGTGTTGTTTCTTCAAGATCATGGTTGGAGGATCAATTTACCAAAAAGTTCTTTGATTCCTCAAACAAGGGTAACCTTTCTGGGTTTCCAGATAGATTCAGTGTCCATGACTCTGTCTTTAACAGACAAGAGACGTCTAAAATTGATTACAGCCTGTCGAAACCTTCAGTCTCAATCATTCCCTTCGGTAGCCTTATGCATGGAAATTCTAGGTCTTATGACTGCTGCATCGGACGCGATCCCCTTTGCTCGTTTTCACATGCGACCTCTTCAGCTCTGTATGCTGAACCAATGGTGCAGGGATTACACGAAGATATATCAATTAATATCTTTAAAACCGATTGTTCGGCACTCTCTAACGTGGTGGACAGATCACCTTCGTTTAATTCAGGGGGCTTCTTTTGTTCTTCCGACCTGGACTGTAATTTCAACAGATGCAAGTCTCACAGGTTGGGGAGCTGTGTGGGGATCTCTGACGGCACAAGGAGTTTGGGAATCTCAGGAGGTGAGATTACCGATCAATATCTTGGAACTCCGTGCAGTTTTCAGAGCTCTTCAGTTTTGGCCTCTTCTGAAGAGAGAATCGTTCATTTGTTTTCAGACAGACAATGTCACAACTGTGGCATACATCAATCATCAAGGAGGGACTCACAGTCCTCTGGCTATGAAAGAAGTATCTCGAATTTTGGTTTGGGCAGAATCCAGCTCCTGTCTAATCTCTGCGGTTCATATCCCAGGTGTAGACAATTGGGAAGCGGATTATCTCAGTCGCCAAACGTTGCATCCGGGCGAATGGTCTCTTCACCCAGAGGTATTTCTTCAGATTGTTCAAATGTGGGGGCTCCCAGAGATAGATCTGATGGCCTCTCATCTAAACAAGAAACTTCCCAGGTATCTGTCCAGATCCCGGGATCCTCAGGCGGAGGCAGTGGATGCATTATCACTTCCTTGGAAGTATCATCCTGCCTATATCTTTCCGCCTCTAGTTCTTCTTCCAAGAGTAATCTCCAAGATTCTGAGGGAATGCTCGTTTGTTCTGCTAATAGCTCCGGCATGGCCTCACAGGTTTTGGTATGCGGATCTTGTCCGGATGGCATCTTGCCAACCATGGACTCTTCCGTTAAGACCAGACCTTCTGTCACAAGGTCCTTTTTTCCATCCGGATCTGAAATCCTTAAATTTAAAGGTATGGAGATTGAACGCTTGATTCTTGGTCATAGAGGTTTCTCTGACTCCGTGATTAATACTATGTTACAGGCTCGTAAATCTGTATCTCGAGAGATATATTATAGAGTCTGGAAGACTTATATTTCTTGGTGTCTTTCTCATAATTTTTCTTGGCATTCTTTTAGAATACCGAGAATTTTACAGTTTCTTCAGGATGGTTTAGATAAGGGTTTGTCCGCAAGTTCTTTGAAAGGACAAATCTCCGCTCTTTCTGTTCTTTTTCACAGAAAGATTGCTATTCTTCCTGATATTCATTGTTTTGTACAAGCTTTGGTTCGTATAAAACCTGTCATTAAGTCAATTTCTCCTCCTTGGAGTTTGAATTTGGTTCTGGGAGCTCTTCAAGCTCCTCCGTTTGAACCTATGCATTCATTGGACATTAAATTACTTTCTTGGAAAGTTTTGTTCCTTTTGGCCATCTCTTCTGCTAGAAGAGTTTCTGAATTATCTGCTCTTTCGTGTGAGTCTCCTTTTCTGATTTTTCATCAGGATAAGGCGGTGTTGCGAACTTCTTTTGAATTTTTACCTAAAGTTGTGAATTCCAACAACATTAGTAGAGAAATTGTGGTTCCTTCATTATGTCCTAATCCTAAGAATTCTAAGGAGAAATCATTGCATTCTTTGGATGTTGTTAGAGCTTTGAAATATTATGTTGAAGCTACGAAATCTTTCCGTAAGACTTCTAGTCTATTTGTTATCTTTTCCGGTTCTAGGAAAGGCCAGAAAGCTTCTGCCATTTCTTTGGCATCTTGGTTGAAATCTTTAATTCATCTTGCCTATGTTGAGTCGGGTAAAATTCCGCCTCAGAGAATTACAGCTCATTCTACTAGGTCAGTATCTACTTCCTGGGCGTTTAGGAATGAAGCTTCGGTTGACCAGATCTGCAAAGCAGCAACTTGGTCCTCTTTGCATACTTTTACTAAATTCTACCATTTTGATGTGTTTTCTTCTTCTGAAGCAGTTTTTGGTAGAAAAGTTCTTCAGGCAGCGGTTTCAGTTTGAATCTTCTGCTTATGTTTTTTGTTAAACTTTATTTTGGGTGTGGATTATTTTCAGCAGGAATTGGCTGTCTTTATTTTATCCCTCCCTCTCTAGTGACTCTTGTGTGGAAAGATCCACATCTTGGGTAGTCATTATCCCATACGTCACTAGCTCATGGACTCTTGTTAATTACATGAAAGAAAACATAATTTATGTAAGAACTTACCTGATAAATTCATTTCTTTCATATTAACAAGAGTCCATGAGGCCCACCCTTTTTTGTGGTGGTTATGATTTTTTTGTATAAAGCACAATTATTCCAATTCCTTATTTTATATGCTTCGCACTTTTTTTCTTATCACCCCACTTCTTGGCTATTCGTTAAACTGATTTGTGGGTGTGGTGAGGGGTGTATTTATAGGCATTTTAAGGTTTGGGAAACTTTGCCCCTCCTGGTAGGAATGTATATCCCATACGTCACTAGCTCATGGACTCTTGTTAATATGAAAGAAATGAATTTATCAGGTAAGTTCTTACATAAATTATGTTTTTCTCTTGTTAAGTGTATCCAGTCCACGGATCATCCATTACTTATGGGATACCAATACCAAAGCTAAAGTACACGGATGATGGGAGGGACAAGGGAGGATTAAACGGAAGGAACCACTGCCTGAAGAACCTCTCTCCCAAAAACAGCCTCCGAAGAAGCAAAAAGTATCAAATTTTTAAAATTTTGAAAAGGTGTGAAGCGAAGACCAAGTCGCAGCCTTGCAAATCTGTTCAACAGAGGCCTCATTTTTAAAGGCCCAGGTGGAAGCCACAGCTCTAGTAGAATGAGCTGTAATCCTTTCAGGGGGCTGCTGTCCAGCAGTCTCATAGGCTAAGCAAATTATGCTCCGAAGCCAAAAGGAAAGAGGTTGCCGAAGCTTTTTGACCTCTCTTCTGTCCAGAGTAAACGACAAACAGGGAAGATGTTTGGCGAAAATCTTTAGTAGCTTGTAAGTAAAACTTCAAGGCACGGACTACGTCCAGATTATATAAGAGACGTTCCTTCTTTGAAGAAGGATTAGGACACAATGATGGAACAACAATCTCTTGATTGATATTCTTGTTAGAAACCACCTTAGGTAAAAACCCAGGTTTGGTACGCAGAACTACCTTATCTGCATGAAAAATCCGATCAGGAGAATCACATTGTAAGGCAGATAGCTCAGAGACTCTTCGAGCAGAGGAAATAGCCATCAAAAACAGAACTTTCCAAGATAAAAGTTTAATATCAATGGAATGAAGGGGTTCAAACGGAACTCCTTGAAGAACCTTAAGAACCAAGTTTAAGCTCCACGGGGGAGCAACAGTTTTAAACACAGGCTTAATTCTAACCAAAGCCTGACAAAATGCCTGGACGTCTGGAACCTCTGCCAGACGCTTGTGCAAAAGTATAGACAGAGCAGAAATCTGTCCTTTTAAAGAACTAGCTGATAATCCTTTGTCCAAACCCTCTTGGAGAAAGGACAATATCCTAGGAATCCTAACCTTACTCCATGAGTAATTCTTGGATTCACACCAATAAAGATATTTACGCCATATCTTATGGTAGATTTTCCTGGTGACAGGCTTTCGTGCCTGTATTAATGTATCAATGACTGACTCGGAGAAGCCACGCCTTGATAGAATCAAGCGTTCAATCTCCATGCAGTCAGTCTCAGAGAAATTATATTTGGATGATTGAAAGGACCTTGTAGTAGAAGGTCCTGCCTCAGAGGCAGAGTCCATGGTGGAAAGGATGACATGTCCACTAGGTCTGCATACCAGGTCCTGCATGGCCACGCAGGCGCTATCAGAATCACCAATGCTCTCTCCTGCTTGATTTTGGCAATCAGTCGAGGGAGCAGAGGAAACCGTGGAAACACATAAGCCAGGTTGAAGAACCAAGGAGCTGCTAGAGCATCTATCAGCGTCGCTCCCGGGTCCCTGGACCTGGATCCGTAACAAGGAAGCTTGGCGTTCTGGCGAGACGCCATGAGATCCAGTTATGGTTTGCCCCAACGATGGATCAGTTGAGCAAACACCTCCGGATGGAGTTCCCACTCCCCCGGATGAAAAGTCTGACGACTTAGAAAATCCGCCTCCCAGCTCTCTACACCTGGGATGTGGATCGCTGACAGATGGCAAGAGTGAGACTCTGCCCAGCGAATTATCTTTGAGACTTCTAACATCGCTAGGGAACTCCTGGTTCCCCCTTGATGGTTGATGTAAGCCACAGTCGTGATGTTGTCCGACTGAAATCTGATGAACCTCAGGGTTGCTAACTGAGGCCAAGCTAGAAGAGCATTGAATATTGCTCTTAACTCCAGAATATTTATTGGGAGGAGTTTCTCCTCCTGTGTCCACGATCCCTGAGCCTTCAGGGAGTTCCAGACTGCGCCCCAACCTAGAAGGCTGGCATCTGTTGTTACAATCGTCCAATCTGGCCTGCGAAAGGTCATACCCTTGGACAGATGGACCCGAGATAGCCACCAGAGAAGAGAATCTCTGGTCTCTTGATCCAGATTTAGTAGAGGGGACAAATCTGAGTAATCCCCATTCCACTGACTATGTCCATTGCCGCTACCATTAAGCCGATTACTTCCATGCACTGAGCCACTGACGGACGTGGAATGGAATGAAGGACACGGCAAGCATTTAGAAGTTTTGATAACCTGGACTCCGTCAGGTAAATTTTCATCTCTACAGAATCTATAAGAGTCCCTAGGAAGGTGACTTGTGAGTGGGGATAGAGAACTCTTTTCCACGTTCACTTTCCACCCATGCGACCTCAGAAATGCCAGAACTATCTCTGTATGAGACTTGGCAATTTGAAAGCTTGACGCCTGTATCAGGATATCGTCTAGATACAGAGCCACCGCTATGCCTCACGGTCTTAGAACCGCCAGAAGTGAGCCCAGAACCTTTGTAAAGATTCTCAGGGCTGTGGCCAACCCGAAGGGAAGAGCTATAATTGGTAATGCCTGTCTAGAAAGGCAAACCTTAGGAACCGATGATGATCTTTGTGAATCGGTATGTGAAGGTAGGCATCCTTTAAGTCCACTGTGGTCATGTACTGACCCTCTTGGATCATGGGTAGGATGGTCCGAATTTTTTCCATTTTGAATGATGGAACTCTGAGGAATTTGTTTAAGATCTTTAGATCCAAGATTAGTCTGAAGGTTCCCTCTTTCTTGGGAACCACAAACAGATTTGAATAAAACCCCTGTCCCTGTTCCGTCCGCGGAACTGGATGGATCACTCCCATTACTAGGAGGTCTTGCACACAGCTTAGGAATGCCTCTTTCTTTATCTGGTTTTCTGATAACCTTCAAAGATGAAATCTCCCTTGTGGAGGAGAAGCTTTGAAGTCCAGAAGATATCCCTGAGATATGATCTCCAACGCCCAGGGATCCTGAACATCTCTTCCCACGCCTGGGCGAAGAGAGAAAGTCTGCCCCCCACTAAATCCGTTTCCGGATAGGGGGCCGTTCCTTCATGCTGTCTTGGGGGCAGCAGCAGGTTTTCTGGCCTGCTTGCCCTTGTTCCAGGACTGGTTAGGTTTCCAGGCCTGTCTGGAATGAGCAAAAGTTCCCTCTTGTTTTGAAGCGGAGGAAGTTGATGCTGCTCCTGCCTTGAAATTTCGAAAGGCACGAAAATTAGACTGTTTGGCCTTTGATTTGGCCCTGTCCTGAGGAAGGGTATGACCCTTGCCTCCAGTAATGTCAGCAATAATTTCCTTCAAGCCAGGCCCGAATAAGGTCTGCCCCTTGAAAGGAATGTTGAGTAATTTAGACTTTGAAGTCACGTCAGCTGACCAGGATTTAAGCCATAGCGCCCTACGCGCCTGGATGGCGAATCCGGAATTCTTAGCCGTTAGTTTAGTCAAATGAACAATGGCATCAGAAACAAATGAGTTAGCTAGCTTAAGCGTTCTAAGCTTGTCAATAATTTCCTCCAATGGAGCTGTATGGATGGCCTCTTCCAGGGCCTCAAACCAGAATGCCGCCGCAGGAGTGACAGGTGCAATGCATGCAAGGGGCTGCAAAATAAAACCTTGTTGAATAAACATTTTCTTAAGGTAACCCTCCAATTTTTTATCCATTGGACCTGAAAAAGCACAACTGTCCTCAACCGGGATAGTGGTACGCTTTGCTAAAGTAGAAACTGCTCCCTCCACCTTAGGGACCGTCTGCCATAAGTCCCGTGTAGTGGCGTCTATTGGAAACATTTTTTTAAATATAGGAGGTGGGGAAAAGGGCACACCGGGTCTATCCCACTCCTTGCTAATAATTTCTGTAAGCCTTTTAGGTATAGGAAAGACGTCAGTAAACACTGGCACCGCATAGTATCTATCCAGCCTACACAATTTCTCTGGAATTGCAACTGTGTTACAGTCATTCAGAGCAGCTAATACCTCCCCAAGCAATACACGGAGGTTCTCAAGCTTAAATTTAAAATTAGAAATCTCTGAATCAGGTTTCCCCGAGTCAGAGATGTCACCCACAGAATGAAGCTCTCCGTCCTCATGTTCTGCATACTGTGACGCAGTATCAGACATAGCTCTGGGGTTAGGAGAGATACAGAGCACGCAAATGCTGTAAGAGCCATCGCGCTTGCCTCTTAATTCAGGCAATCTAGATAATACCTCTGACAGGGTATTATTCATGATTGCAGCCATGTCCTGCAAGGTAATCGCTATGGGCGTCCCTGATGTAATTGGCGCCATATTAGCGTGCGTCCCCTGAGCGGGAGGCGGGAGAGTTAGTTGGCATAACTTCCCCCTCGACAGAACCCTCTGGCGATAATTCTTTTATAGATAAAGACTGATCTTTACTGTTTATGGTGAAATCAATACATTTAGTACACATTCTCCTATGGGGCTCCACCATGGCTTTCAAACCTAATGAACAAGTAGGTTCCTCTGTATCAGACATGTTTAAACAGACTAGCAATGAGACTAGCAAGCTTGGAAAACACTTAAAACAAGTTTACAAGCAATATAAAAAACGTTACTGCGCCTTTAAGAAACACAAATTTTGTCCAAATTTGAAATAACAGTGAAAAAAGGCAGTTACACTAACGAAATTTTTAGTGTATGTAAAAAGTTAGAGCATTGCACCCACTTGCAAATGGATGATTAACCCCTTAATACCAAAAACGGAACAACAAATGACAGAAACGTTTTTTAAACAGTCACAACAACTGCCACAGCTCTACTGTGGCTTTTTACCTCCCTCAATACGACTTTTGAAGCCTTTTGAGCCCTTCAGAGAAGTCCTGGAACATGCAGGAAGAAGCTGGATGTCTGTGTCTGTAATTTTTGCTGCGCAAAAAAGCGCTAAAATAGGCCCCTCCCACTCATATTACAACAGTGGAAAGCCTCAAGAAACTGTTTCTAGGCAAAATTCAAGCCAGCCATGTGGAAAAACTAGGCCCCAATAAGTTTCATCACGAAACATATATAAAAACAGAATTTATGCTTACCTGATAAATTACTTTCTCCAACGGTGTGTCCGGTCCACGGCGTCATCCATAACTTGTGGGAATATTCTCCTCCCCAACAGGAAATGGCAAAGAGCACAGCAAAAGCTGTCCATATAGTCCCTCCCAGGCTCCGCCCCCCCAGTCATTCGACCGACGGACAGGAGAAAAAAAAAGGAGAAACTATAGGGTGCCGTGGTGACTGTAGTGTATAAAGAAAGAAATTTATCAAACCTGATTAAAAACCAGGGCGGGCCGTGGACCGGACACACCGTTGGTGAAAGTAATTTATCAGGTAAGCTTAAATTCTGTTTTCTCCAACATTGGTGTGTCCGGTCCACGGCGTCATCCATAACTTGTGGGAACCAGTACCAAAGCTTTAGGACACGGATGAAGGGAGGGAGCAAATCAGGTTACCTAAACAGAAGGCACCACGGCTTGCAAAACCTCTCTCCCAAAAATAGCCTCCGAAGAAGCAAAAGTATCAAATTTGTAGAATTTGGCAAAAGTGTGCAGAGAAGACCAAGTCACTGCCTTACATATCTGATCAACAGAAGCCTTGTTCTTGAAGGCCCATGTGGAAGCCACAGCCCTAGTAGAGTGAGCTGTGATTCGTTCAGGAGGCTGCCGTCCGGCAGTCTCGTAAGCCAATCGGATGATGCTTTTCAGCCAAAAGGAAAAAGGTAGCAGTAGCTTTTTGACCTCTCCTCTTACCAGAATAAACGACAAACAGAGAAGACGTTTGTCTGAAATCCTTTGTTGCTTCTAAATAGAACTTTAAAGCACGGACTACATCTAAATTGTGTAACAAACTTTCCTTCTTTGAAACTGGATTCAGACACAAAGAAGGCACAACTATTTCCTGGTTAATATTCTTGTTGGAAACAACTTTTGGAAGGAAACCAGGTTTAGTACACAAAACAACCTTATCTGAATGGAACACCAGATAGGGCGGATTACACTGCAGAGCAGATAATTCAGAAACTCTTCTAGCAGAAGAAATAGCAACCAAAAACAGAACTTTCCAAGATAACAACTTGATATCTATGGAATGTAAGGGTTCAAACGGAACCCCTTGAAGAACTGAAAGAACTAAATTTAGACTCCAGGGGGGAGTCAAAGGTCTGTAAACAGGCTTGATCCTGACCAAAGCCTGTACAAAAGCTTGAACATCTGGCACAGCTGCCAGTCGTTTGTGTAACAAGACAGATAGAGCCGAAATCTGTCCTTTTAGAGAACTCGCTGACAATCCCTTATCCAAACCTTCTTGGAGAAAGGAAAGGATCCTGGGAATTTTAATCTTACTCCATGAGAATCCCTTGGATTCACACCAACAGATATATCTTTTCCATATTTTATGGTAAATCTTTCTAGTCACAGGTTTTCTGGCTTGTACCAGAGTATCACTGAACCTGAAAACCCACGCTTGGATAAAATAAAACGTTCAATTTCCAAGCAGTCAGCTGCAGAGAAACTAGATTTGGATGTTCGAATGGACCTTGTACTAGAAGATCCTGTCTCAAAGGTAGCTTCCATGGTGGAGCAGATGACATTCACCAGGTCTGCATACCAAGTCCTGCGTGGCCACGCAGGAGCTATCAAAATCACCGAGGCCTTCTCCTGCTTGATCCTGGCTACCAGCCTGGGAATGAGAGGGAACGGTGGAAACGCATAAGCTAGGTTGAAGGCCCAAGGCGCCACTAATGCATCCACTAGAGTAGCCTTGGGATCCCTGGATCTGGACCCGTAGCAAGGAACCTTGAAGTTCTGACGAGACGCCATCAGATCCATGTCTGGAATGCCCCATAATTGGGTCAACTGGGCAAACACCTCCGGGTGAAGTTCCCACTCCCCCGGATGGAAAGTCTGACGACTCAGATAATCCGCCTCCCAGTTGTCTACTCCTGGGATGTGGATCTCAGATAGGTGGCAGGAGTGATCCTCCGCCCATTTGATGATTTTGGACACCTCTCTCATCACCAGAGAACTCCTTGTTCCCCCCTGATGGTTGATGTAAGCAACAGTCGTCATGTTGTCTGATTGGAATCTTATCTAATCTGGCCTTTGCTAGTTGAGGCCAAGCCCGGAGAGCATTGAATATCGCTCTCAGTTCCAGAATGTTTATCGGGAGAAGAGACTCTTCCCGAGACCATAGACCCTGAGCTTTCAGGGAATCCCAGACCGCGCCCCAGCCTAATAGACTGGCGTCGGTCGTGACGATGACCCACTCTGGTCTGTGGAAGCTCATTCCCTGGGACAGGAGATCCTGGGTCAGCCACCAACGGAGTGAGTCTCTGGTCTTCTGATCTACTTGAATCACTGGAGACAAGTCTGTATAGTCCCCATTCCACTGTTTGAGCATGCACAGTTGTAATGGTCTTAGATGGATTCGAGCAAAAGGAACTATGTCCATTGCTGCAACCATCAACCCTACTACTTCCATGCACTGAGCTATGGAAGGCCGTAGAATAGAGTGAAGAACTTGACAAGCGTTTAGAAGCTTTGACTTTCTGACCTCTGTCAGGAAAATCTTCATTTCTAAAGAATCTATTATTGTCCCCAAGAAAGGAACTCTTGTCGACGGAGACAGGGAACTTTTTTCTATGTTCACCTTCCACCCGTGAGATCTGAGAAAGGCTAGAACAATGTCTGTGTGAGCCTTTGCTTTGGAAAGAGACGACGCTTGAATTAGGATGTCGTCCAAGTAAGGTGCCACTGCAATGCCCCTTGGTCTTAGAACCGCTAGAAGGGACCCGAGCACCTTTGTGAAAATCCTTGGAGCAGTGGCTAGCCCGAATAGGACATGGATGAAGGGAGGGAGCAAATCAGGTTACCTAAACGGAAGGCACCACAGCTTGCAAAACTTTTCTCCCAAAAATAGCCTCCGAAGAAGCAAAAGTATCAAATTTGTAAAATTTGGCAAAAGTGTGCAGTGAAGACCAAGTCGCTGCCTTACATATCTGATCAACAGAAGCCTCGTTCTTGAAGGCCCATGTGGAAGCCACAGCCCTAGTGGAGTGAGCTGTGATTCTTTCAGGAGGCTGCCGTCCGGCAGTCTCGTAAGCCAATCGGATGATGCTTTTAAGCCAAAAGGAAAGAGAGGTAGAAGTCGCTTTTTGACCTCTCCCTTTACCAGAATAGACGACAAACAGAGAAGATTGTCTGAAATCTTTTGTAGCTTCTAAATAGAATTTTAGAGCACGGACTACGTCCAAATTGTGTAACAAACGTTCCTTCTTTGAAACTGGATTCGGACACAAAGAAGGTACAACTATCTCCTGGTTAATATTTTTGTTAGAAACAACCTTTGGAAGAAAACCAGGCTTAGTACGCAAAACCACCTTATCTGCATGGAACACCAGATAGGGCGGAGAACACGACAGAGCAGATAACTCTGAAACTCTTCTAGCAGAAGAAATAGCAACCAAAAACAAAACTTTCCAAGATAATAACTTAATATCTATGGAATGTAGAGGTTCAAACGGAACCCCTTGAAGAACTGAAAGAACTAGATTTAAACTCCAGGGAGGAGTCAAAGGTCTGTAAACAGGCTTGATCCTAACCAGAGCCTGAACAAATGCTTGAACATCTGGCACAGCTGCCAGTCGTTTGTGTAGTAAGACAGATAAAGCAGAAATCTGTCCCTTTAGAGAACTCGCAGATAATCCTTTATCCAAACCTTCTTGCAGAAAGGAAAGAATCTTAGGAATTTTTATCTTATTCCATGGGAATCCCTTGGATTCACACCAGCAGATATATCTTTTCCATATTTTATGGTAAATCGTTCTAGTTACCGGTTTTCTGGCCTGAACCAGAGTATCTATCACAGAATCTGAAAACCCACGCTTTGATAGAATCAAGCGTTCAATCTCCATGCCGTCAGCTGGAGGGAGACCAGATTTGGATGTTCGAATGGACCCTGAACAAGAAGGTCCTGTCTCAAAGGTAGCTTCCATGGTGGAACCGATGACATATTCACCAGGTCTGCATACCAAGTCCTGCGTGGCCACGCAGGAGCTATCAAGATCACCGAGGCCCTCTCCTGTTTGATCCTGGCTACCAGCCTGGGAATGAGAGGAAACGGTGGAAACACATAAGCTAGGTTGAAGATCCAAGGTGCTACTAGTGCATCCACTAGAGTCGCCTTGGGATCCCTGGATCTGGACCCGTAGCAAGGAACCTTGAAGTTCTGACGAGACGCCATCAGATCCATGTCTGGACTGCCCCATAATTGAGTCAACTGGGCAAAGATCTCCGGGTGGAGTTCCCACTCCCCCGGATGGAATGTCTGACGACTCAGATAATCCGCTTCCCAGTTTTCCACACCTGGGATGTGGATCGCAGATAGATGGCAGGAGTGATCCTCCGCCCATTGTATTATTTTGGTCACTTCGTTCATCGCCAGGGAACTCCTTCTTCCCCCCTGATGATTGATATACGCAACAGTCATGTTGTCTGATTGGAATCTTATGAATCTGGCCTTTGCAAGCTGAGGCCAAGCCCTGAGAGCATTGAATATCGCTCTTAGTTCCAGAATGTTTATCGGGAGAAGAGACTCTTCCCGAGACCATAGTCCCTGAGCTTTCAGGGATTCCCAGACCGCGCCCCAGCTCACTAGACTGGCGTCGGTCGTGACAATGACCCACTCTGGTCTGCGGAAGCTCATTCCCTGGGATAGGTGGTCCAGGGTTAGCCACCAACGGAGTGAATCTCTGGTCTTCTGATCTACTTGAATCACTGGAGACAAGTCTGTATAGTCCCCATTCCACTGTTTCAGCATGCACAGTTGTAATGGTCTTAGATGAATTCGCGCAAAAGGAACTATGTCCATTGCTGCAACCATCAACCCTACTACTTCCATGCACTGAGCTATGGAAGGACGAGGAACAGAATGAAGAACTTGACAAGCGCTTAGAAGTTTTGACTTTGACATCTGTCAGAAAAATCCTCATTTCTAAGGAATCTATTATTGTTCCCAAGAAGGGAACTCTTGTTGACGGAGACAGAGAACTTTTTACTATGTTCACCTTCCATCCGTGAGATCTGAGAAAGGCCAGAACGATGTCTGTATGAGCCTTTGCTTTTGAAAGGGACGACGCTTGTATTAGAATGTCGTCCAAGTATGGTACTACTGCAATGCCCCTCGGTCTTAGAACCGCTAGAAGGGACCCGAGTACCTTTGTGAAAATCCTTGGAGCAGTGGCTAATCCAAATGGGAGGGCCACAAACTGGTAATGTTTGTCCAGAAAGGCGAACCTTAGGAACTGATGATGTTCTTTGTGGATAGGAATATGTAGGTACGCATCCTTTAGATCCACGGTAGTCATAAATTGACCTTCCTGGATAGTGGGTAGAATCGTACGAATGGTTTCCATTTTGAACGATGGTACCCTGAGAAATTTGATTAGGATCTTTAAATCCAGAATTGGTCTGAAGGTTCCCTCTTTTTTGGGAACTACGAACAGATTTGAGTAAAATCCCATTCCTTGTTCCGTCATTGGAACTGAGTGTATCACTCCCATCTTTAACAGGTCTTCTACACAATGTAAGAACGCCTGTCTCTTTATTTGGTTTGAGGATAAGTGAGACATGTGGAACCTTCCCCTTGGGGGTAGTTCCTTGAATTCCAGGAGGCTACTCCTTCATGCTGTTTTGTTAGCAGCAGCAGGTTTCTTGGCCTGCTTACCCTTGTTCCAGCCTTGCATCGGTTTCCAGGCTTGTTTGGTTTGTGAAGCGTTACTCTCTTGTTTAGAGGATGCAGAGTTAGAGGTCGGTCCGTTCCTGAAATTGCGAAAGGAACGAAAATTAGACTTATTCTTGGCTTTGAAAGGTCTATCTTGTGGAAGGGCGTGGCCCTTTCCCCCAGTGATGTCAGAAATAATCTCTTTCAATTCTGGCCCAAAGAGAGTTTTACCCTTGAAGGGGATATTAAGTAATTTTGTCTTGGAATATACATCTGCTGACCAAGACTTTAGCCAAAGCGCTCTGCGCGCCACAATTGCAAACCCTGAATTTTTCGCCGCTAATCTAGCTAATTGCAAAGCGGCATCTAAAATAAAAGAATTAGCCAACTTGAGTGCGTGAACTCTGTCCATAACCTCCTCATACGGAGTCTCTCTACTGAGCGACTTTTCCAGTTCCTCGGACCAGAACCACGCTGCTGTAGTGACAGGAACAATGCACGAAATGGGTTGCAGGAGGTAACCTTCCTGTACAAAAATCTTTTTAAGCAAACCCTCCAATTTTTTATCCATAGGATCTTTGAAAGCACAATTATCCTCGATAGGAATAGTAGTGCGCTTGTTTAGAGTAGAAACTGCCCCCTCGACCTTAGGGACTGTCTGCCATAAGTCCTTTCTGGGGTCGACCATAGGAAATAATTTTTTAAATATAGGAGGGGGGACAAAAGGTATGCCTCGCCTCTCCCACTCCTTATTCACTATGTCCGCCACCCGCTTGGGTATAGGAAAAGCGTCGGGGTGCACCGGAACCTCTAGGAACTTGTCCATCTTGCATAATTTTTCTGGAATGACCAAGTTGTCACAATCATCCAGAGTAGATAACACCTCCTTAAGCAGTGCGCGGAGATGCTCTAATTTAAATTTAAATGTCACAACATCAGGTTCAGCCTGTTGAGAAATTTTTCCTGAATCTGAAATTTCCCCATCTGACAAAACCTCCCTCATGGCCCCTTCAGATTGGTGTGAGGGTATGACAGAACAATTATCATCAGCGCCCTCCTGCTCTTCAGTGTTTAAAACCGAGCAATCGCGCTTTCTCTGATATGCAGGCATTTTGGATAAAATATTTGCTATGGAGTTATCCATTACAGCCGTCAATTGTTGCATGGTAATAAGCATTGGCGCGCTAGAAGTACTAGGAGCCTCCTGCGTGGGCAAAACTGGTATAGACACAGAAGGAGATGATGTAGAACCATGTCTACTCCCTTCATCTGATGAATCATCTTGGGCAACTTCATTATCTGTGACAGTACTGTCCTTACATTGTTTGGACGCTATGGCACAATTATCACACAATTTTGAAGGGGGAGACACATTGACTTTCATACATATAGAACATAGTTTATCTGAAGGCACATGTTAAACAGGCTTAAACTTGTCAATAAAGCAGAAAAACATAATTTATGTAAGAACTTACCTGATAAATTCATTTCTTTCATATTAGCAAGAGTCCATGAGCTAGTGACGTATGGGATATACATTCCTACCAGGAGGGGCAAAGTTTCCCAAACCTCAAAATGCCTATAAATACACCCCTCACCACACCCACAATTCAGTTTAACGAATAGCCAAGAAGTGGGGTGATAAAAAAAAGTGCGAAAGCATATAAAATAAGGAATTGGAATAATTGTGCTCTATACAAAATCATAACCACCACAAAAAAAGGGCGGGCCTCATGGACTCTTGCTAATATGAAAGAAATGAATTTATCAGGTAAGTTCTTACATAAATTATGTTTTCTTTCATGTAATTAGCAAGAGTCCATGAGCTAGTGACGTATGGGATAATGACTACCCAAGATGTGGATCTTTCCACACAAGAGTCACTAGAGAGGGAGGGACAAAATAAAGACAGCCAATTCCTGCTGAAAATAATCCACACCCAAAATAAAGTTTAATGAAAAACATAAGCAGAAGATTCAGACTGAAACCGCTGCCTGAAGTACTTTTCTACCAAAAACTGCTTCAGAAGAAGAAAATACATCAAAATGGTAGAATTTAGTTAAAGTATGCAAAGAGGACCAAGTTGCTGCTTTGCAAATCTGATCAACCGAAGCTTCATTCCTAAACGCCCAGGAAGTAGAAACTGACCTAGTAGAATGAGCTGTAATTTTCTGAGGCGGAGTTTTACCCGACTCAACATAGGCAAGATGAATTAAAGATTTCAACCAAGATGCCAAAGAAATGGCAGAAGCTTTCTGGCCTTTTCTAGAACCGGAAAAGATAACAAATAGACTAGAAGTCTTTCGGAAAGATTTAGTAGCTTCAACATAATATTTCAAAGCTCTAACAACATCCAAAGAATGCAACGATTTCTCCTTAGAATTCTTAGGATTAGGACATAATGAAGGAACCACAATTTCTCTACTAATGTTGTTGGAATTCACAACTTTAGGTAAAAATTCAAAAGAAGTTCGCAACACCGCCTTATCCTGATGAAAAATCAGAAAAGGAGACTCACAAGAAAGAGCAGATAATTCAGAAACTCTTCTGGCAGAAGAGATGGCCAAAAGGAACAAAACTTTCCAAGAAAGTAATTTAATGTCCAACGAATGCATAGGTTCAAATGGAGGAGCTTGAAGCGCCCCCAGAACCAAATTCAAACTCCAAGGAGGAGAAATTGACTTAATGACAGGCTTTATACGAACCAAAGCTTGTACAAAACAATGAATATCAGGAAGAATAGCAATCTTTCTGTGAAAAAGAACAGAAAGAGCAGAGATTTGTCCTTTCAAGGAACTTGCAGACAAACCCTTATCTAAACCATCCTGAAGAAACTGTAATACTCTCGGTATTCTAAAAGAATGCCAAGAAAAATGATGAGAAAGACACCAAGAAATATAAGTCTTCCAGACTCTATAATATATCTCTCTAGATACAGATTTACGAGCCTGTAACATAGTATTAATCACAGAGTCAGAGAAACCTCTGTGACCAAGAATCAAGCGTTCAATCTCCATACCTTTAAATTTAAGGATTTCAGATCCTGATGGAACAAAGGACCTTGAGACAGAAGGTCTGGTCTTAACGGAAGAGTCCACGGTTGGCAAGAGGCCATCCGGACAAGATCCGCATACCAAAACCTGTGAGGCCATGCTGGAGCTACCAGCAGAACAAACGAGCATTCCTTCAGAATCTTGGAGATTACTCTTGGAAGAAGAACTAGAGGCGGAAAGATATAGGCAGGATGATACTTCCAAGGAAGTGAAAATGCATCCACTGCCTCCGCCTGAGGATCCCGGGATCTGGACAGATACCTGGGAAGTTTCTTGTTTAGATGAGACGCCATCAGATCTATTTCTGGAAGTTCCCACATTTGAACAATCTGAAGAAATACCTCTGGGTGAAGAGACCATTCGCCCGGATGCAACGTTTGGCGACTGAGATAATCCGCTTCCCAATTGTCTATACCTGGGATATGAACCGCAGAGATTAGACAGGAGCTGGATTCCGCCCAAACCAAAATTCGAGATACTTCTTTCATAGCTAGAGGACTGAGTCCCTCCTTGATGATTGATGTATGCCACAGTTGTGACATTGTCTGTCTGAAAACAAATGAACGATTCTCTCTTCAGAAGAGGCCAAAACTGAAGAGCTCTGAAAGTTCCAAAATATTGATCGGTAATCTCACCTCCTGAGATTCCCAAACTCCTTGTGCCGTCAGAGATCCCCACACAGCTCCCCAACCTGTGAGACTTGCATCTGATGAAATTACAGTCCAGGTCGGAAGCACAAAAGAAGCCCCCTGAATTAAACGATGGTGATCTGTCCACCACGTTAGAGAGTGTCGAACAATCGGTTTTAAAGATATTAATTGAGATATCTTTGTGTAATCCTTGCACCATTGATTCAACATACAGAGCTGAAGAGGTCGCATGTGAAAACGAGCAAAGGGGATCGCGTCCGATGCAGCAGTCATAAGACCTAGAATTTCCATGCATAAGGCTACCGAAGGGAATGATTGTGACTGAAGGTTTCGACAAGCTGTAATTAATTTTAGACGTCTCTTGTCTGTTAAAGACAGAGTCATGGACACTGAATCCATCTGGAAACCCAGAAAGGTTACCCTTGTCTGAGGAATCAAAGAACTTTTTGGTAAATTGATCCTCCAACCATGATCTTGAAGAAACAACACAAGTCGATTCGTATGAGATTCTGCTAAATGTAAAGACTGAGCAAGTACCAAGATATCGTCCAAATAAGGAAATACCACAATACCCTGTTCTCTGATTACAGACAGAAGGGCACCGAGAACCTTTGTAAAAATTCTTGGAGCTGTAGCTAGGCCAAACGGCAGAGCCACAAACTGGTAATGCTTGTCCAGAAAAGAGAATCTCAGGAACTGATAATGATCTGGATGAATCGGAATATGCAGATATGCATCCTGTAAATCTATTGTGGACATATAATTCCCTTGCTGAACAAAAGGCAAGATAGTCCTTACAGTTACCATCTTGAACGTTGGTATCCTTACATAACGATTCAATATTTTTAGATCCAGAACTGGTCTGAAGGAATTCTCCTCCTTTGGTACAATGAAGAGATTTGAATAAAACCCCATCCCCTGTTCCGGAACTGGAACTGGCATAATTACTCCAGTCAACTCTAGATCTGAAACACAATTCAGAAATGCTTGAGCTTTTACTGGATTTACTGGGACACGGGAAAGAAAAAATCTCTTTGCAGGAGGTCTCATCTTGAAACCAATTCTGTACCCTTCTGAAACAATGTTCTGAATCCAAAGATTGTGAACAGAATTGATCCAAATTTCCTTGAAAAAACGTAACCTGCCCCCTACCAGCTGAGCTGGAATGAGGGCCGCACCTTCATGTGGACTTAGAAGCAGGCTTTGCCTTTCTAGCTGGCTTGGATTTATTCCAGACTGGAGATGGTTTCCAAACTGAAACTGCTCCTGAGAATGAAGGATCAGGCTTTTGTTCTTTGTTGAAACGAAAGGAACGAAAACGATTATTAGCCCTGTTTTTACCTTTAGATTTTTTATCCTGTGGTAAAAAAGTTCCTTTCCCACCAGTAACAGTTGAAATAATAGAATCCAACTGAGAACCAAATAATTTGTTACCCTGGAAAGAAATAGAAAGTAGAGTTGATTTAGAAGCCATATCAGCATTCCAAGTTTTAAGCCATAAAGCTCTTCTAGCTAAAATAGCTAGAGACATAAACCTGACATCAACTCTGATAATATCAAAAATGGCATCACAGATAAAATTATTAGCATGCTGAAGAAGAATAATAATATCATGAGAATCATGATGTGTTACTTGTTGCGCTAAAGTTTCCAACCAAAAAGTTGAAGCTGCAGCAACATCAGCCAAAGATATAGCAGGTCTAAGAAGATTACCTGAACACAGATAAGCTTTTCTTAGAAAGGATTCAATTTTCCTATCTAAAGGATCCTTAAACGAAGTACCATCTGATGTAGGAATAGTAGTACGTTTAGCAAGGGTAGAAATAGCCCCATCAACTTTAGGGATTTTGTCCCAAAATTCTAATCTGTCAGACGGCACAGGATATAATTGCTTAAAATGTTTAGAAGGAGTAAATGAATTACCCAATTTATCCCATTCTTTGGAAAATACTGCAGAAATAGCATTAGGAACAGGAAAAACTTCTGGAATAACCACAGGAGCTTTAAATACCTTATCCAAACGTTTAGAATTAGTATCAAGAGGACCAGAATCCTCTATTTCTAAAGCAATTAATACTTCTTTAAGTAAAGAACGAATAAATTCCATTTTAAATAAATATGAAGATTTATCAGCATCAACCTCTGAGACAGAATCCTCTGAACCAGAAGAGTCATCAGAATCAGAATGATGATGTTCATTTAAAAATTCATCTGTAGGGAGAGAAGTTTTAAAAGATTTTTTACGTTTACTAGAAGGAGAAATAACAGACATAGCCTTCTTTATGGATTCAGAAACAAAATCTCTTATGTTATCAGGAACATTCTGCACCTTAGATGTTGAAGGAACTGCAACAGGCAATGGTACTTTACTAAAGGAAATATTATCTGCATTAACAAGTTTGTCATGACAATCAATACAAACAACAGCCGGAGGAATAGCTACCAAAAATTTACAGCAGATACACTTAGCTTTGGTAGATCCAGCACTAGACAGCGATTTTCCTGTAGTATCTTCTGACTCAGATGCAACGTGAGACATCTTGCAATATGTAAGAGAAAAAACAACATATAAAGCAAAATTGATCAAATTCCTTAAATGACAGTTTCAGGAATGGGAAAGAATGCCAAGAACAAGCTTCTAGCAACCAGAAGCAATAAAAAATGTAACTTAAATAATGTGGAGATAAAAGCGACGCCCATATTTTTTAGCGCCAAATCAGACGCCCACATTATTTGGCGCCTAAATGCTTTTGGCGCAAAAATGACGCCACATCCGGAACGCCGACATCTTTGGCGCAAAATAACGTCAAAAAAATGACGCAACTTCCGGCGACACGTATGACGCCGGAAACGGAAAATAATTTTTGCGCCAAAAAGTCCGCGCCAAGAATGACGCAATAAAATGAAGCATTTTCAGCCCCCGCGAGCCTAACAGCCCACAGGGAAAAAAGTGTCAAATTTTTGAAGGTAAGAAAAAAATGATTAATTCAAATGCATTATCCCAAATATGAAACTGACTGTCTGAAAAATAAGGAAAGTTGAACATTCTGAGTCAAGGCAAATAAATGTTTGAATACATATATTTAGAACTTTATAAACAAAGTGCCCAACCATAGCTTAGAGTGTCACAGAAAATAAGATTTACTTACCCCAGGACACTCATCTACATGTTTGTAGAAAGCCAAACCAGTACTGAAACGAGAATCAGCAGAGGTAATGGTATATATAAGAGTATATCGTCGATCTGAAAAGGGAGGTAAGAGATGAATCTCTACGACCGATAACAGAGAACCTATGAAATAGACCCCGTAGAAGGAGATCACTGCATTCAAATAGGCAATACTCTCTTCACATCCCTCTGACATTCACTGCACGCTGAGAGGAAAACCGGGCTCCAACTTGCTGCGGAGCGCATATCAACGTAGAATCTAGCACAAACTTACTTCACCACCTCCATCGGAGGCAAAGTTTGTAAAACTGAATTGTGGGTGTGGTGAGGGGTGTATTTATAGGCATTTTGAGGTTTGGGAAACTTTGCCCCTCCTGGTAGGAATGTATATCCCATACGTCACTAGCTCATGGACTCTTGCTAATTACATGAAAGAAAACCATTTTAAAACAAAACCGTTACTGTCTCTTTAAATTTTAAACAGAGCACACTTTATTACTGAATATGTGAAAAACAGAATTTATGCTTACCTGATAAATTACTTTCTCCAACGGTGTGTCCGGTCCACGGCGTCATCCTTACTTGCGGGACACTCTCTTCCCCAACAGGAAATGGCAAAGAGTCCCAGCAAAGCTGGCCACACAGTCCCCCCCAGGCTCCGCCCACCCCAGTCATTCGACCGACGGACAGGAGGAAATATATATAGGAGAAACCATATGGTACCGTGGTGACTGTAGTTAGAGAATATAATTCATCAGACCTGATTAAAAAACCAGGGCGGGCCGTGGACCGGACACACCGTTGGAGAAAGTAATTTATCAGGTAAGCATAAATTCTGTTTTCTCCAACATTGGTGTGTCCGGTCCACGGCGTCATCCTTACTTGTGGGAACCAATACCAAAGCTTTAGGACACGGATGAAGGGAGGGAGCAAATCAGGTTACCTAAACGGAAGGCACCACAGCTTGCAAAACCTTTCTCCCAAAAATAGCCTCCGAAGAAGCAAAAGTATCAAATTTGTAAAATTTGGCAAAAGTGTGCAGTGAAGACCAAGTCGCTGACTTACATATCTGGTGAACAGAAGCCTCGTTCTTGAAGGCCCATGTGGAAGCCACAGCCCTAGTGGAGTGAGCTGTGATTCTTTCAGGAGGCTGCCGTCCGGCAGTCTCATAAGCCAATCGGATAATGCTTTTAAGTCAAAAGGAAAGAGAAGTAGCAGTCGCTTTTTGACCTCTCCTTTTACCAGAATAAACAACCAACAAGGAAGATGTTTGTCTGAAATCTTTAGTAGCCTTTAAATAGAACTTTAGAGCACTGACAACGTCCAAATTGTGTAACAAACGTTCCTTCTTTGAAACTGGATTCGGACACAAAGAAGGTACAATTATCTCCTGGTTAATATTTTTGTTAGAAACAACTTTCGGAAGAAAACCAGGCTTAGTACGCAAAACCACCTTATCTGAATGGAACACCAGATAGGGCGGAGAACACTGCAGAGCAGATAACTCTGAAACTCTTCTAGCAGAAGAAATAGCAACCAAAAACAAAACTTACCAAGATAGTAACTTAATATCTATGGAATGTAAAGGTTCAAACGGAACCCCTTGAAGAACTGAAAGAACTAGATTTAGACTCCAGGGAGGAGTCAAAGGTCTGTAAACAGGCTTGATCCTAACCAGAGCCTGAACAAATGGTTGAACATCTGGCACAGCTGCCAGTCCTTTGTGTAGTAAGACAGATAAAGCAGAGATCTGTCCCTTTAGAGAACTTGCAGATAATCCTTTCTCCAAACCTTCTTGTAGAAAGGATAGAATCTTAGGAATTTTTATCTTATTCCATGGGAATCCTTTGGATTCACACCAACAGATATATTTTTTCCATATTTTATGGTAAATTTTTCTAGTTACAGGCTTTCTAGCCTGAATCAGAGTATCTATTACAGAATCTGAAAACCCACGCTTTGATAAAATCAAGCGTTCAATCTCCAAGCCGTCAGTTGGAGGGAAACCAGATTCGGATGTTCGAATGGACCCTGAACAAGAAGGTCCTGTCTCAAAGGTAGCTTCCATGGTGGAGCCGATGACATATTCACCAGGTCTGCATACCAAGTCCTGCGTGGCCACGCAGGAGCTATCAAGATCACCGAGGGCC
>NC_069499.1:41912409-41917408 GCF_027579735.1 Bombina bombina | reverse complement strand
AATACACACATACACACACACAGACCACTACACCATCACATACACACACACAGACCACTACACCATCACATACACACACACAGACCACTACACCATCACATACACACACACAGACCACTACACCATCACATACACACACACAGACCACTACACCATCACATACACACAGACCACTACACCATCACACACACAGACCACTACACCATCACATACACAGACCACTACACCATCACATACACACACACAGACCACTACACCATCACATACACACACACAGACCACTACACCATCACATACACACACAGACCACTACACCATCACACACACACAGACCACTACACCATCACACACAGAGTCCGAAGCATTTCACCTTATTAATGGAATTTGAAATTATTGCAAGGTATCTGACCACTCCACGTAGATTTTTTAAAGGGACATGTTAACCATAACCTAAATCACTTAACGGGACAGGAAACCCCAACATTTTCTTTCATGATTTGGATAGAACATAAGATTTTAAACATCTTTTCAAGTTACTTCTATTATCACATTTGCTTCATTATTTTGTTATCCTTTGCTGAAGCATTGCACTACTGGCAGCAAGATGAACACATCTAGTTAGGCAATCACACAAGACAAATAAGTGCAGGGACCAATCAGCAGCTAGCTCCCACTAATGTAGGATATGTGCGTATTCTTTTTCAACAAGGGATACAAAGAACAAAGCACATTTGAAAATAAGTTAATTTAAGTTTCTTAAAATGACATGATCTGATTCATGCGAGTTTCATTTTGACTTTCCTATCCCTTTAAGTGATACAGCATGTATTAAACAGAGTATCTCTGTAAAAAGAAAGGAAGATTTTGTTGTATAGTAAACTTCCTTAAAGGGACATTAATCTGCTGTGCACAACAACATAGTAACTACTCAGTATGTTATTGCAACTCTTTACAAATCATTTCCCCTGTTTTAATAGTTTAAAGGGACACTCAGGTTAAAACTTTCATGATTCAGACAGCGCATGTCATTTTAAACAACTTTCCAATTTACTTCCATTAACAAAATGTGCACTTTTTATATTTACACCGAGTCACCAGCTCCTACTGAGCAAGTGCAAGAATTCAGACTATACGTATACGCATTTGTGATTGGCTGATGGCTGTCACATGGTACAGGAGGAGTGGAAATAGACTATTACATTGTCTTTTTATCATGCATTTGTGGATTATGCAAATCTACTGTATTTGCTGGTTCCAAGTGCAAGATACTGAAGCTCCGCCTCTCTGTACTGAGAGCTGCCATCTTAGAGCTGTGACAGAAGCAGTGCCCACTCACAGATAAGTAATATTGTCCACTTTATTACAGCTGTATAATGTGCTTCAGGTTAGTGTGCATGATACATCATGTGTGCTTTACATTTTTATACACAGTTTTAGTTACACAATATTAAAAAAAAAAACACACAATAATATAGGGCAATGCAGACACTGCTTGTATCATAAGGAAATGCTCCTGCTTTGTATCATGCACACTTAACCAGAAACACATTAGAAGCAGTGCACATTCACAGGTCAATGAGGTTGACAACTGTATGTCACAGGCTGAGAATACTTGAGCTCCGAGATGGTGGCGCCCAGTATCAGGGGAGGCTTCAGTAAGCTTTTAAAACAGGAAAACTGATTTGTAAAGAGCTGCAGGAACAGGATGAAATGCAATAACTTAATGAGTAGTTACTATTTTGTAGTTGTGCTCAGCAGTTTAATGTCCCTTTAAAGGACCAGTAAACACAGCAGATTTGCATAAACAAATGCATGATAACAAGGCAATACAATAGCATTTACTCTGAATTTCAAATAAGTAGTAGATTAAGTTATGTATATATCCACTCCCCCTGTACCATGTGACAGCCAATCACAAATGCAGTCAGTGAATTCTTGCACATGCTCAGTAGGAGCTGGTTACTCAAAAAGTGTAAATATAATAGACTGTGCACATTTTTTTAATGGAAGTGAATTGGAAAGTTGTTTAAAATTACATGCTGTATCTGAATCATGAAAATCTAATTTGAGTGTCCCTTTAAACTGAGGAGAGAAATAGACTGTGCCTGCACATAGCAGATGCAAGATTCCTTACAGGTCCCAGGACACGCATTCTGATTAGTTACTTAAATTCTCTTTACATATAGCCATGTGATTTTTCTGGTCGGCTCTTTACAGATATGCTGCATAACTCTCAGCCTTTGTGTAACTTGTTTTTTTAAAGTGATATCTCCTTCCTCTTACCAGAATTAAAAACTTGTTAGAGGGAACTGGTGCACGGGCCCGCACAGCATATGCCAATGAAAACTGGTGCGCACAGCATATGCCATTGAAAACTGGTGCACGGGCCCGCACAGCATATGCCAATGAAAACAGTAATAACTAGAAGAATTTTAGCAAAACAAATATTACACAAAGTTTATTTCCCCATAAGTGCTCTATCTGCATCATGTTCATTTGTGAAGCTGTAAATGTTGCATCACAACAGGCTAAAAGGTTTGGCAGTATTGTTTATAGGTAACAGATGCTGAGACCCAATCACAAGTTACTCTGCTATTACAGGTAACACACAATACATTCACTGGTTATGGGTTTATATATTTTACTTACAGATGTGTTCTCATTTTGTACCTGGAATCAGTCACATTGTTCTCATAAGGAGAGGACTTCCGTATCCAGCTTCAGGAACAGAGGATTAGTATTGATAGAGGTGGGTATGAATATATGGCCATTATTTGTTCTGCCTCGCTGCACTGGCACTGAATGGTAAAAGCAGAGACTGCATGTGGTTCCTCTCTTCCTTCTATACATCGGAAGTTGTCTTTGTACTGAGCAGCAGCAGCAGCCACTAATGTTATCTTTAGACACAAGAGCTAAATTTAACTGGCCAGTAAGCCTGTAATGCAATTAGTACAAGCTTCTTAGCAGTATTACATATTTAGTACTTCCATGAACTTAAGCAGACACTTTCTCTGGGACAGGACAAATGGCTGTCCCTTTTGCTCAACAAAGCTACATTTTCTTAGTGTTGTGAAGGTTTTATCCCTCTCCATAGGTGCGGCTGAGGGTGTGTACTTCTCAGCCATTGAGCAGCTGTAAATAGCTTTAGGCATGTCTAGTTTGATTTTAGTTTGTCTAGTTTGAATTTAAAGGGACAGTCTACCATATAATTGTTATTAAAAGATAGATAATCCCTTTATTACCCATTCCCCAGTTTTGCATAACCAACAGAGTTATATTTGTATATTATATTTTCCTAATGGAAATTGTATATATAGCAGAGGATGGGTAACAGAGTTGCATAAAACAGTATCTCATTTTCCCATTTAGCCAATATTGTTTTCAGTGTTCGGAGAATCCTTCCTTTTTGAACCAGAAATATATTCTATATTCGAAAATATGAAACAGATGGTGCTGCAACTGAGACATTAAACAAAAAGCACAACACTTATTTCTTTGTAAAAATCACTTTATTAAAATTCAATAAATGGGAAACCAAAAAGATACATAATGACAAATCTTTAGCCAATTCATTGCACACAAAAAAAATTGAAGATATGGTTATTTCATCAGAGTGTTCGTTATTATTTCTTAATTCCGCACTTATCACTAGTTATTAACAATCCAGCTAGAGTGGCATTAGGAACTTGTAGTTCTAACAGCAGAGATGTTTAAAAAACAAGCTAACAGATGTCTGTCTTTATCAGAGCAAGAGTTGCCCCACACGTGCACAGATTACTACATGAAACCCTTCAATGAATGCTTTTTACACATTAAGCTTTCCCTTTTAGGAATTTCACATGCTCAGATTTATTAAAATGGAATTGACAACATTTTCTAGTGCTTATGTGAGGGAGGTAAACTGGATGTTTCTAAATTATAAATTTATTGATTGTCTTTAAATCTGATATACTTACGTTTATGTAGTAATAAAAGATCATATAAAGCTGCTCATATGCTCTACAAAGTAGTGAGTGCTATCAGAAGTCATGCGTGTGAAGACGTGTCCTCTACACCAGCTCCCTATCGACCACTACTGGTTAGTTTCACATTTATGCTTGACCTCTGTACACCTTTAACCCCTGTCACCGTATTCTGAAAAAAAAAAATAAAAAAAAAATTAAAGTGCTAATATAGTCAAAATTAAAAATAAAACCCAAAATGATTTTTCATGATTCAGAGAGCATAAAATTTTAAAGGACTTTACAATTGACTTCTATTATAAAGGTTGCTTTGTTTTCTTGTTATCCTTTGTTAAAAAGGAGCAACAATGCAGTACTGGGAGTTGGCTTAACACAAACCAAGTAAATTACAAAAATAAAGCAAATTCACAATCAGCAGCTAGCTCATAGTAATGCATTGCTGCTCCTGAGCCTACCCAGGTATGATTTTCAACAAATATCAAGAGAATGAAGCAAATCATATAGTAAATTGGAAAGTGGTTTAATCTGAATGAAAGAAATATTGACTTTAATATCCATTTAAAAGCCATGCGTGCACTGTAGCATTAGTTAGCGTTTTAGCAACAATGGTCTGAAAACCCCCCAAAGGCAAATTAATACGCACACAACCTGCGGATACATCACCCATGCATTTATTCACAAATATGTAGCCAAATGCTTCCATTTTTCTTTTTTTATCTCTTTTTAAAGTTGTCTAATTTGTTTTTTGTTAGGAAAAGTAAACCTAACAAAACCACCACAACTCTATTTTTCCTATTTTAAATGTCCTACATAAGAGGGAGCTCTGCTACTCAAATTAGTTTATGGATCCTGATGCCCATTTAGAGAAATATATAAATTCTGACAGGCTAGCAAACTCACACATTTTATCATTCACCCCTTTACCTCAAGATAGTGAGCACCTCACAGCAGGGTTTTCTGTTGAGTTTAGTAACTGGATTTTAATTTATTTTTTAACTATGTATAAGTGTAACATACAGTGTACCTGATAAGATTTT
>NC_069499.1:41752409-41907409 GCF_027579735.1 Bombina bombina | reverse complement strand
TTTAATCTCCCCTGTTGAAGAAAGTGAGCTATTGGTGATGTGTCCTAAGTCTTTGTATTGGGTGCTACTTGTACCTAGTATGCTCGATAAGAGTTCTGTATTTTGGAACACTGGAGTCATAGGGGAAAAAGGAGATGAAATTCCCGGGATTCGAGTAATAATGTTGTCCCAAGTAGAGAAGAAGATGTCTGTATAGGGGAGACTATTTGATTGTTGCCGGACGACAACTATGGGGTAAGCCAGCATAGAGGGCCAATGGATGGCAATTTAAGGATTTGTGAATCTAATGAAACCCAAGCCTTATCTTGACTTTGTGTGCCATTCTAGTATACGTTGTAAAATGTTCGCTTGATAGTAACTGTGTATGTGGGGTAGCCCTATACCTCCCATTCTTTTAGATCTATACAGTGCATTTCTAGCTATCCTAGGTTTGTTAATACTACATATGTATTTGATCAAGGATGAGCAATTGGTACTGTTTGGTGTATGTATAAGATACATGGACTCTACCCCACCAAGAGAGGCCTCTGGCTGCCAATTTTGACAATCTTTTTGGATGTTCTGTAGGAGTGGTTGGAAGTTAGCGGAGTATAAAGAGGATAGTTTGGGTGTTAGTATGCCCAAGTATTTTATGTTGTCTTTCTGCAATTGATAAGGACATTTTAGAGGTAAGTTCGATGTTTAATACATTCGATTTCTGGCATTTGATATGAAAATGTGAGATTTCTCCAAATCTGTGAAATTAGTCAACGAGCGAGGGTATTGATTGTAGTGGATCAGTAAGAGTTAGCAAAATATCAGTGTATAAGATAATCTAGTAATTATTTGGTCCTATTGGGATACCTACAATTTTATGATTTAATCCAACGTGGTCTGCTAGTGGTTCCATTGCAAGGGCAAATAAAAGGGGGAGAGCGGACATCCGTCACGTTCCATTAATTAGAAAGCATTCAGAGAAGGTACTATTAACTTTAATCCTGGCAGAGGGATTATGATATAAACTAAACATCCTGTTGATCATATTTGTTCCAAACCCAAAGCCTCCAAGTGCTATTTTAAGGTAGTGCCAATTTAGCCTATTAAATTCTGTGTGTCGGTTGAGACCAGTACCATCTCTATATCGTGTGTTGTGGCATAATCAGGTGAAGCCTCCAGCTTTTTGTCCATGGGATCCTTAAAGGAGCAGCTATCCTCTAGGGATCGTAGTTCTCTTAGCCAGAGTAGAAATAGTCCCTTCTACTTTAGGCACTGTGCGCCATGAATCTTTAATGAAGTCAGCAACAGGAAACGTCTTATTAAAGACAGGGGGGCGGGGGGAGGAGAATCCCTGGCTTCTCCTATTCCTGTGGAAAAAATTCCATCACATGGTCTGGGACAGGAAAAACTTCCACAGAGGAAGGATCATAGTATTTATTAAGTTTACTAGACTTAATAGGGTTGATGATGACAACAGAAGTATCAGAGTAGTCCAAAGTAACCAATACTTCCTTTAAGAGTACACAGTGATCAAGCGTAAATCTGACGTTACTTCAGTATCAGATGAAAGAATATTGTCCAAATCTGAGATTTCACCCGATGAGGCTACCGACTTAACCTCCTCCGACTTATAAGGGAGGGCAACCTGCGTAGCAGTAAGTGGAACAGAAACCTTACTATCTGAATGTCTAATTTTCCACTTGCATTATCCCAGCATAGGAAAAGCATAGGAAAAGCAGATAATGCTGCAGATACCACAGAAGATACCAGTGCAGCAAAATCTGCAGACAAACTCCTCCAGGAGGCTGACAGGAACTGCAGGGCACTGTGACACCATAGAGGCTTGGGATGTTTGAGGAGAAAGCTGTGGCATTGCCTGAACAGCATCATCCTAAGAGACAGCTCAGAGGGCAACAATTTATCTTTAAATTGAAGTGTCCTACCTAAGCATGCAGCACAGAATTGCATAGGCAAAACAATTGTGCCTCAAGGCATAACAAGCATTTGTCAAGACAGTCTTGGTCCATGTCCATAATACTAAATAAAAAATTCCCCAAATTGTAGAAATTCTTTAACCCCTTAATGACCGGACCATTTTTCAATTTTCTTACCCTTAATGACAATGGCTATTTTTACATTTCTGCAGTGTTTGTGTTTAGCTGTAATTTTCCTCTTACTCGTTTACTTTACCCACACATATTACATACCGTTTTTTGCGCCATTAAATGGACTTTCTAAAGATACCATTATTTTCATAATATCTTATAATTTACTATAAGAAAAATATAAAATATGAGGAAAAAATTGAGAAAAAAAAAAAACACTTTTTCTAACTTTGACCCCCAAAATCTGTTACACATCTACAACCACCAAAAAACACCCATTCTAAATAGTTTCTAAATTTTGTCCCGAGTTTAGAAATACCCAATGTTTACATGTTCTTTGCTTTTTTGCAAGTTATAGGGCAATAAGTACAAGTAGCACTTTGCTATTTCCAAAACACTTTTTTTCAAAATTAGCGCTAGTTACATTGGGACACTGATATCTTTTAGGAATCCCTGAATATCCCTTGACATGTATATAACATAATTTATGTAAGAACTTACCTGATAAATTCATTTCTTTCATATTAGCAAGAGTCAATGAGCTAGTGACGTATGGGATATACATTCCTACCAGGAGGGGCAAAGTTTCCCAAACCTCAAAATGCCTATAAATACACCCCTCACCACACCCACAATTCAGTTTAACGAATAGCCAAGAAGTGGGGTGATAAAAAAGTGCGAAAGCATATAAAATAAGGAATTGGAATAATTGTGCTTTATACAAAAATCATAACCACCCCAAAAAAAGGGCGGGCCTCATGGACTCTTGCTAATATGAAAGAAATGAATTTATCAGGTAAGTTCTTACATAAATTATGTTTTCTTTCATGTAATTAGCAAGAGTCCATGAGCTAGTGACGTATGGGATAATGATTACCCAAGATGTGGATCTTTCCACGCAAGAGTCACTAGAGAGGGAGGGATAAAATAAAGACAGCCAATTCCTGCTGAAAATAATCCACACCCAAAATAAAGTTTAATGAAAAACATAAGCAGAAGATTCAAACTGAAACCGCTGCCTGAAGTACTTTTCTACCAAAAACTGCTTCAGAAGAAGAAAATACATCAAAATGGTAGAATTTAGTAAAAGTATGCAAAGAGGACCAAGTTGCTGCTTTGCAAATCTGATCAATCGAAGCTTCATTCCTAAACGCCCAGGAAGTAGAAACTGACCTAGTAGAATGAGCTGTAATCCTTTGAGGCGGAGATTTACCCGACTCAACATAGGCAAGATGAATTAAAGATTTCAACCAAGATGCCAAATAAATGGCAGAAGCTTTCTGGCCTTTTCTAGAACCGGAAAAGATAACAAATAGACTAGAAGTCTTTCGGAAAGACTTAGTAGCTTTAACATAATATTTCAAAGCTCTAACATCCAAAGAATGCAATGATTTCTCCTTAGAATTCTTAGGATTAGGACATAATGAAGGAACCGAAAAGATTTTTTGCGCCAAAAAACTCAGCGCCAAGAATGACGCAATAAAATGAAGCATTTTCAGCCCCCGCGAGCCTAACAGCCCACAGGGAAAAAAAGTCAAATTTTTAAGGTAAGAAAAAATGATTGAATCAAATGCATTATCCCAAATATGAAACTGACTGTCTGAAAATAAGGAATGTTGAACATTCTGAGTCAAGGCAAATAAATGTTTGAATACATATATTTAGAACTTTATAAATAAAGTGCCCAACCATAGCTTAGAGTGTCACAGAAAATAAGATTTACTTACCCCAGGACACTCATCTACATGTTTGTAGAAAGCCAAACCAGTACTGAAACGAGAATCAGCAGAGGTAATGGTATATATAAGAGTATATCGTCGATCTGAAAAGGGAGGTAAGAGATGAATCTCTACGACCGATAACAGAGAACCTATGAAATAGACCCTGTAGAAGGAGATCACTGCATTCAAATAGGCAATACTCTCCTCACATCCCTCTGACATTCACTGCACACTGAGAGGAAAACCGGGCTCCAACTTGCTGCGGAGCGCATATCAACGTAGAATCTAGCACAAACTTACTTCACCACCTCCATAGGAGGCAAAGTTTGTAAAAACTGAATTGTGGGTGTGGTGAGGTGTGTATTTATAGGCATTTTGAGGTTTGGGAAACTTTGCCCCTCCTGGTAGGAATGTATATCCCATACGTCACTAGCTCATGGACTCTTGCTAATTACATGAAAGAAATTTATATTTAGAAGACATCCCAAAGCATTGATCTAGGCCCATTTTGGTATATTTCATGCCACCATTTCACCGCCAAATGCGATCAAATAAAAAAAATTGTTCACTTTTTCACAAACTTTAGGTTTCTCGCTGAATTTATTTATAAACAACTTGTGCAATTATGGCATAAATGGTTGTAAATACTTCTCTGGGATCCCCTTTGTTCAGAAACAGCAGACCTATATGGCTTTGGCGTTGCTTTTTGGTAATTAGGCCGCTAAATGCCACTGCACACCACACGTGTATTATGCCCAGCAGTGAAGTGGTTAATTAGGGAGCTTTTAGGTTTAATTTTAGCTTTAGTGTAGTAGACAGCCCAAATTATTGATCTAGGCCCATGTTTCCCTCTGCCTACAAAAAGCAAAGAAAACCAACGGCCAAATTTTAAGTTTATACATAAATCCCTGTATAAAACATCCACACACATACTAACAAAGTGTTTCAACAAAATTAGCCCAGAGGAAAAACGTCCCAATAAAGGGAAGATTAACCCCCTAGACTCAAAATAATGTGTCTGCCCGCTGTCAAAGAAAATCCTGTATTAAAAAAAATAAAAAAAAGTCCCCATCTACTGCATATGACCTTTTTAAGACAAAAGCACTTACCTGCAGTCTAGCTGTCCGGCAGGAAGACCATTCACAAGGCATGAAAGGACACATACTCCTAACAGAACTGTAGAAAAAGAAACAGAGTAACCAACTCAGGCTTTCTGTACCATGGGTAGCAATGTGTTAGGAAGTTGTGAGTTAGTCCTTGCTTTGTTTTCTAACTGCTTAAAAGCCACCACTACTCTACTGAAGAGATTGATGTGGACTCCGCTAAACCCAAATCCTTGCTTGCAGGGAACAAGTACCCGAAAAAGGAATTCATTTCTTCAGACACCAAACTTCACCGCTTTGCTGTGGTGCTCTTTGCCTCCTCCTGCTGGCCAGGAGTGATATTCCCACTAGTAATTGAATGACGTTGTGGACTCTCCATATCTTAGGAAAGTAATCTCTGCAAATGCTGCGTGTATGGCTGGACCTATATAGTTCTCTATTTGGTTACAAGCAACAAATGTAGCAGTGATTTAACCCCTTGACTACCTGAAACATACGCAGCATTTAACACCTTGATTAACCTATGTATAGGAGGCAGGGTGTCTGAAGGCTGTAGAAAGAATGCACAGATGTGCCAAAAGATGCAGCTAAGAATACAGCTATGCAAACAAACCTCACCCAGTCACAATGCCAAAGCCTGGAAAGGCACTTTACCTGGTGCCAAAATTACACTGTATAAACTGGAGTGCAGCTGTAGTCTAGGAAAAGAATAGCCCAGCAATGTCAAACATATGGCAAAGTTAATTCAACTTTACTAAAAGCCTGGAAACGTTTGAGTGGAGCATGGGGGGGGGGGGGGGGTGCGCCACTCTGTTGAACCCTCAAATCACAGCGGGAGGAAGGAGCTCCCACCCAGAGGTACACATGGGAGTGGGAAAGGAAGAGGGCTCCCCTCCCAGAGCAGCAGTTAGCCCACATTCTAAAACAATCCCCCACGTGAGGCTGGATCTTCAAGGAAGCTAAAAAGAGATCAGTGCAGAGTTGTAGTGTTAGTTATTTTAAGGACTGTTTGCTGGTCTGTGTAATCCATTTAGATACTCTTGCTTTACAAGCAATAAATATGGTTCAAACAAAAGTGGGTGGGTGAACCTCTGCCTTAGTGCTTTCTCTCCATTTAGCAATATGTATGTGTATCTTCACTTTAAGTGCAACATGCTTCCGCTATACTGTCACAATAACGCTTACTTTCTAGCTCACCTGTGTTATTGCATAACCAAGAAAAGCCTGAGCTCTGTACAGGACAGCTGATTGTGTGTATACATTTTCGCCCCTGTTCACCTGGCTTCAAGTCTAGCAGGCAACAATACTGCATTTACCATTGCACACTACAGCTAGTATACAATGCCACCACCCGCAGTCAATTGCACGTGAGCAAAGGCAGTCAAACAAATGGAGAAGTGACGTAATCCACATAACAGGTGGAGAAATGGTTAAGAAGCAGTTTAACCCCTTCACTACAGGGAATTTTAGAGAAAAACTTTCCCAAAATGCAGAAGAACTAGGAACATTTTGGTATACATTTCATACAACTGTTTCGCCACACCAAATTAAATCATATCAAAAAATTGTAAACACAAACTTTGTCTTATGACTGGAGTTGTGTGTAAGTAATTCAATGAATAACCCAAACTGGTTGAAAAAGGTTCTCTGCATGGTTTTGCAATTATAAGTCGGATAAGTGCAGCACACTTAAAATTCCCAGCAGTGAAGGGGTTAATGAGTTAGCAGGTCAGAGAAATAGGTGGTAGGGTAAGCCCTGTATTAAAATGACACTTTCCACCACCCTGAACCATCCTAAACAGCTCTCTTCCCACACTCCTAGCATGGCTACTTGTTTAGAGGTGAAAACGTCACCTCATTGAAGGAGAACTGTGCCATGGGCGGCCGGAGGCGGAGTTTAGCAATCTACTTCAGCACAGACCGGGTGAGTTTAGCACCCTCTCTTTAGTAACTGATGACAGAAACTAGAGTATCTTTAGTGATGGTAAAACAATCTGCATCAGGTGTTACTTCTTCTGGTCCCAGGCAAGTTCTGACGAAGTTTTCTGTTACATTCAATTATCACTTAGTATGCCTTTGTCTTGTCAAGACCACCGCCCTTGTGTTAATTTACAATCTAAAATATTTCTTGCAAGGCAAAAACCATGGTACAAGAGATCTAGCAGGCACCAGGAGTAAGGGGTCTTAAGACCACAGCATTTCTGAACACAGATTTTACACAAAGTAAGAACAGATCAACCTGACAATGCTGAGATATACCAGCTTTGCTGGGTAGCTAATCCAGGTATTAACTACTCATGAGTGTATCATGACAAGTGTCCATTCACTCCTCTTATCCACCATACTTTTTCTGCAGTGTAGGGTCCCGTCCACACACTCCCTCCCCCCTTCAATCCCTCCCACCTGAACAAACAGTTTGTTACACACAGTGAGACAGACCGTGTCACCGTCTGTAACAATCAGGCATCTGCCTTCATATGAAACTGGAGCACTGATTCTATATATGCAGACAGATGCCTGCAGCTGAGGAACAGCAGCTCTCGGCTGGAACTTCCTGAAGCAAGGACACAATATATACATCTACACACACTATGCTGTACGAATGGCAAAGTGCCGCATGACAAACACTGCTCTAGTCCATAAAGCAGTATGGCTTTTTCTAGCCTGATCTCTAATATACACCAATTTTCATATAACTGCATGTCAAACACTACTATAAAGAAGACTATGCAAGATCTAAAAAAATATATATCTCTATCTCTATCTCTATCTATCTATATCCCCCAATTAAGCACAAAAAACTAGCAGACACTCCCCCCTCCCACGCATATGAAATGACGGATTATACAAAAAGGAGCCGCAAGAATCTGTAGACATTAGTATACATCTAAAACTTTGGGGCTTTGTTAAGAGTCTGAAAAGCAGCACCATTTTATTTAAAAAAAACAAACAAAAACAAACCTCCAAGATGGGCTGTATAAATGAATCTACAAAACATTAATGCAAAGGAAAAAAAAAAAAAAAAAACCTAGTGTACAATGTCCCTTTAAGATGACATCACAAAATGGGCATGACCTCATAACAGGAAAAAAAAGGTCCTGAGGAACTCAGAATACGAGAGACATTCTTAGAAGTTTTTATACACGCACAACTAGCATCAACTAGACTGGTTCAACCACTACAGTGTGTTAATGCCCAGTTTATAATTAGCTTATAAAAGTGTGTGAACAAAGTGCACAGGGTATGAGTTGACTCCCAATGTATCAAGTACTTTATGAGGAATTTGGAATTCCCAATACAGTGACTGTACTGGTTTGTAGTAGTATTTGCCATCCTCCATGTGCAGCCTATAAAATGCAGGCCAATTAAGGCTGAGACTAATCTAGGGATGCACCAAAATTTTGGCCGCAGAAACGTTTCGACTGAAAATGGCATTTTTTGCCATTTTGATTTTTGCCTGTTTTCGGTAAAATTATTGTGTAGCACATTTCAAATTTGATGCTAGCATAGAGCTGCTGTTTAAGTTCATTACTTGACTTACTGTTTTGCATTAGTTTTAAGTCTATACTTTATTTGGATAAATTGGTTAAAAATAAAACACCTGTTAAACCTGATTCTGTTACATAGAACTAAATAAAATATTAAATATCAATATACTGTATTCTTTAAGTAGGGATGCACTGCAATTTGTTGCAGAAACATTTTGGCCGAAAATTGCATTTTGTGCCTGTTTCTTGTAGCATATTATTGTTTTGATATTTTTGTCAAATTTTAGTGTGTAACTTTCAATAAAAAGTGTGGGCTATTTTTTTATTGGCTTGAAGGTTTTCAATTCAGATTCATTCATTAAATAGTCTAATTATGCAAAAAATTAAAAAAAAAAAAAAATTAAAAAATTGAAGGAACCCCCCCCCCAAAAAAAAACACAATATTTTCGTTATCGGTTTCCGGCCAAGTGCATCCCCGGATTTTCGGGTTTGGTCCAGAAACGCAATTTTGGTGCATCACTACTATAATCTCTAGAGGACCATTTTGAACAGATATTGGTTAAAGTTCATACCCACTGCAAATACACAATACAGAACGACAGGAGTTAAAATGATTGATCAATATCAGCCACTAGATCACAAGTGTAAGGTAATTTACAGATTTCAATGCAACTCATGTTATCTGCTAGTGCTTAAAGGGCCATTAAACTTGACATTTCAACACAAAATGTCTCATTGCAAGTGAAACACAACAATATACATTTTGCTTTAAAATACATCTAAAAAATAAATAAAAAAAAAACATAATTTATGCTTACCTGATAAATTTATTTCTCTTGTAGTGTATTCAGTCCACGGATCATCCATTACTTATGGGATATATTCCCTTCCCAACAGGAAGTTGCAAGAGGATCACCCAAGCAGAGCTGCTATATAGCTCCTCCCCTCACATGTCATATCCAGTCATTCGACCGAAACAAGACAAGAAAGGAGAAACCATAGGGTGCAGTGGTGACTGTAGTTTAAATAAAAAATTTAGATCTGCCTTAAAAGACAGGGCGGGCCGTGGACTGAATACACTACAAGAGAAATAAATTTATCAGGTAAGCATAAATTATGTTCTCTTGTTAAGTGTATTCAGTCCACGGGTCATCCATTACTTATGGGATACCAATACCAAAGCCAAAGTACACGGATGATGGGAGGGACAAGGCAGGATCTTTACACTGAAGGAACCACTGCCTGTAGAACCTTTCTCCCAAAAACAGCCTCCGAAGAAGCAAAAGTGTCAAATTTGTAAAATTTTTAAAAAGTGTGAAGTGAAGACCAAGTTGCAGCCTTGCAAATCTGTTCAGAGGCCTCATTCTTAAAGGCCCAGGTGGAAGCCACAGCTCTAGTGGAATGAGCTGTAATTCTTTCAGGAGGCTGCTGTCCAGCAGTCTCATAGGCTAAGGGTATTATGCTACGAAGCCAAAAGGAAAGAGGTAGCCGAAGCTTTTTGACCTCTCCTCTGTCCAGAGTAAACGACAAACAGGGAAGAAGTTTGACGAAAATATTTAGTTGCCTGCAAATAGAACTTCAGGGCACAGACTACGTCCAGATTATGTAAGAGTCGTTCCTTCTTTGAAGAAGGGTTAGGACACAGTGATGGAACAACAATCTCTTGATTGATATTCCTGTTAGAAACTACCTTAGGTAAGAACCCAGGTTTAGTACGCAGAACTACCTTGTCTGAATGGAAAATCAGATAAGGAGAATCACAATGTAAGGCAGATAACTCAGAGACTCTTCGAGCCGAGGAAATAGCCATCAAAAACAGAACTTTCCGAGATAACAGCTTAATATCAATGGAATGAAGGGGTTCAAACGGAACACCTTGAAGAACTTTAAGAACTAAGTTTAAACTCCACGGCAGAGCAACAGTCTTAAACACAGGCCTAATCTTAGCCAAAGCCTGACAAAAGGCCTGAACGTCTGGAACTTCTGCCAGACGTTTGTGTAAGAGAATAGACAGAGCAGAAATCTGTCCCTTTAACGAACTAGCAGATAAGCCCTTTTCTAAACCCTCTTGTAGAAAAAAGACAATATCCTAGGAATCCTAACCTTACTCCATGAGTAACTCTTGGATTCGCACCAGTATAAATATTTACACCATATCTTATGGTAAATTTTTCTGGTAACAGGTTTCCGAGCCTGTATTAAGGTATCAATAACAGACTCCGAGAAGCCACGCTTTGATAGAATCAAGCGTTCAATCTCCATGCAGTCAGTCTCAGAGAAACTAAATTTGGATGATTGAAAGGACCCTGAATTAGAAGGTCCTGCCTCAGAGGCAGAGACCATGGTGGACAGGATGACATGTCCACTAGGTCTGCATACCAGGTCCTGCGTGGCCACGCAGGCGCTATCAGAATCACTGATGCCCTTTCCTGTTTGATCCTGGCAATCAGTCGAGGAAGCATCGGGAATGGTGGAAACACATAAGCCATGTTGAAGACCCAAGGGGCTGTCAGAGCATCTATCAGCACCGCTCCCGGGTCCCTGGACCTGGATCCGTAACAAGGAAGCTTGGCGTTCTGGCGAGACGCCATGAGATCCAGTTCTGGTTTGCCCCAACGATGGACCAGTTGAGTAAACACCTCCGGATGGAGTTCCCACTCCCCCGGATGAAAAGTCTGACGACTTAGAAAATCCGCCTCCCAGTTCTGTACGCCTGGGATGTGGATCGCTGACAGGTGGCAAGAGTGAGACTCTGCCCAGCGAATTATCTGAGACTTCCAACATTGCTAGGGAACTCCTGGTTCCCCCTTGATGGTTGATGTAAGCCACAGTCGTGATGTTGTCCGACTGGAATCTGATGAACCTCAGTGTTGCTAACTGAGGCCAAGCTAGAAGAGCATTGAATATTGCTCTTAACTCTAGAATATTTATTGGGAGGAGTTTCTCCTCCTGAGTCCACGATCCCTGAGCCTTCAGGGAGTTCCAGACCGCCCCAACCTAGAAGGCTGGCATCTGTTACAATCGTCCAATCTGGCCTGCGAAAGGTCATACCCTTGGACAGATGGACACGAGAAAGCCACCAGAGAAGAGAAACTCTGGTCTCTTGATCCAGATTTAGTAGGGGGGACAAATCCGAGTAATCCCCATTCCACTGACTTAGCATGCATAATTGCAGCGGTCTGAGATGCAGGCGCGCAAATGGCACTATGTCCATTGCCGCTACCATTAAGCCGATTACTTCCATGCACTGAGCCGCTGACGGGAATGGAATGAAGGACACTGCAAGCATTTAGAAGTTTTGATAACCTGGACTCTGATAGATTCTGTAGAGATGAAAATTTACCTGACTGAGTCCCTAGGAAGGAGACTCTTGTGAGTGGTGATAGAGAACTCTTTTCCACGTTCACCTTCCACCCATGCGACCTCAGAAATGCCAGAACTCTCTCTGTATGAGACTTGGCCCTTTGAAAACTTGATGCCTGTATCAGGATGTCGCCTAGATACGGAGCCACCGCTATGCCTCGCGGCCGCCAGAAGTGAGGCCAGAACCTTTGTAAAGATTCTCTGGGTCGTAGCCAACCCGAAGGGAAGAGCTACAAACTGGTAATGCCTGTCTAGAAAGGCAAATCTTAGGTACCGATAATGATCTTTGTGAATCGGTATATGAAGGTAGGCATCCTTTAAGTCTACCGTGGTCATGTATTGACCCTCTTGGATCATGGGTAGGATGGTTCGAATAGTTTCCATTTTGAATGATGGAACTCTTAGGAATTTGTTTAAGATTTTTAGGTCCAAGATTGGTCTGAAGGTTCCCTCTTTCTTGGGAACCACAGATTAGAGTAAAACCCTTGCCCTTGTTCCGTCCGCGGAACTGGGTGGATCACCCCCAATACTAAGAGGTCTTGCACACAACGTAGAAATGCCTCTTTTATTTGGTTTGCTGATAACTATGAAAGATGAAATCTCCCTTGTGGAGGAGATGCTTTGAAGTCCAGAAGATATCCCTGAGATATGATCTCTAACGCCCAGGGATCCTGGACATCTCTTGCCCAAGCCTGGGCGAAGAGAGAAAGTCTGCCCCCCACTAGATCAGTTTCTGGATAGGGGGCCCTCTCTTCATGCTGTCTTAGGGGCAGAAGTAGGCTTTCTGGCCTGCTTGCCCTTAGACAGGGCTGGAAAACTAACCAGCCCTGTCTAACGAGCAACAGGTCCTTCCTGTTTTGGAGCGGAGGAAGTTGATGCTGCTCCTGCCTTGAAATTACGAAAGGCACGAAAATTAGACTGTTTGGCCTTTGACTTGGCCCTGTCCTGAGGAAGAGTATGACCCTTACCCCCAGTAAGGTCAGCAATAATTTCTTTCAAGCCGGGCCCGAATAAGGTCTGCCCTTTGAAAGGAATATTAAGCAATTTAGATTTAGAAGTCACGTCAGCTGACCAGGATTTAAGCCATAGCGCTCTGCGCGCCTGGATGGCGAATCAGGAGTTCTTAGCCGTTAGTTTGGTTAAATGTATAACGGCATCAGAAACAAATGCAGTAGCTAGCTTAAGTGCTTTAAGCTTGGCCATAATCTCATCCAATGGAGCTGTGCTAATGGCATCTTCCAGAGACTCAAACCAGAATGCCGCAGCCACAGTGACAGGCGCAATGCAATGCATGCAAGGGGCTGTAAGATAAAACCTTGTTGAACAAACATTTTCTTAAGGTAACCTAATTTTTTATCCATTGGATCAAAGCACAACTATCCTCCACCGGGATAGTGGTACGCTTAGCTAAAGTAGAAACTGCTCCCTCCACCTTAGGGACCGTCTGCCATAAGTCTTGTGTGGTGGAGTCTATCGGGAACATTTTTCTAAACATCGGAGGTGGGGAAAAAGGCACACCGGGTCTATCCCACTCCTTGCTAATAATTTCTGTAAGCCTTTTAGGTATAGGAAAAACGTCAGTACACACCGGTACCGCAAAGTATCTATCCAACCTCTCTGGAATTGCAACCGTGTTACAATCATTCAGAGCCGCTACTACCTCCCCTAGCAATACGCGGAGGTTCTCAAGCTTAAATTTAAAATTAGAAATCTCTGAATACGGTCTCCCTGGATCAGATCCGTCACCCACAGAATGAAGCTCTCCGTCCTCATGTTCTGCAAATTGTGACGCAGTATCAGACATGGCTCTCACATCATCAGCGCGCTGTCCTTAACCCAGAGCTATCGCGCTTGCCTCTTAATTCAGGCAATTTAGATAATACCCCTGTCATAACAGCCGCCATGTCTTGCAAAGTGATTTGTACGGGCCTCTCTGATGCACTTGGCGCCACAATATCACACGCCCCCTGAGCGGGAGGCGAAGGTACTGACACGTGAGGAGAGTTAGTCGGCATAACTTCCCCCTCGTTGTCTGGTGATAATTTCTTTACAGATATAGATTGACTTTTATGCACAGTGACATCAATACAATTAGTACACATATTTCTGTGGGGCTCCACATTGGCCTTCAAACATAGTGAACAAGCAGATTCATCTTTGTCAGACATGTTTAAACAGACTCGCAATGAGACTAGCAAGCTTGGAAAAACCTTTCAAGTAAATTTACAAGCAATATAAAAAACGCTACTGCGCCTTTAAGAAGCACAAAAAAAAAAAAAAAAAACGTCACAGTTGAAATAACAAAGAACCAAATCAGTTATAGCAACCAAATCTTCACAGTAAATGTATTAAGTTAGAAGAGTATTGCACCCACTAGCAAATGGATGATTAACTCCTTAATACCCAAAAACGGATAATCAAATTAACAATTAACGTTTTTTATCACAGTCAAACACACTGTCACAGGTCTGCTGTGACTGATTACCTCCCTCAAAATGACTTTTGAAGACCCGAGACGTCCTGGATCAAGGAGGAAAAAGCAGGAAGACTGAAACTGAATTTTTACTGCGCAAAAAAGCGCTAAAATAGGCTCCTCCCACTCCTATTACAGCAGTGGGAAACCTCAGTTAAACGCTTCTATATAGAAATAAACAGCCATGTGGAAATTTTCATGCCCCAAAAGATTTATCACCAGTACCTCACAAAAAACGAATAACATGCCAGTAAACGTTTTAAACATACACTTTAAATGTTAGATAGTGTTATTAATAAGCCTGCTACCAGTCGCTTCTACTGCGGTTAAGGCTTATACAATACTTCGGTATTTACAAGTATTTTCTGAGTCAAATTCCATTCTTTAGAAAATTATTTATTGTACATACATTCATCAGCCTGATACCAGTCGCCGCTGCATTTAAGGCTGTACTTACATTACATCGGTATCAGCAGTATTTTCTTAGTCAATTCCATTCCTTAGAAAAAATAATTTACTGCACATACCTAGTTTGCGGGATTCCCCGCATGCTATTCCCTTTCTGAAAGTTACCCCACTCCTCAGAATGTGCGAGAACAGCCAGTGGATCTTAGTTACTTCCGCTAAGATCATAGAAAAACTCAGGCAGATTCTTCTTCTAAATACTGCCTGAGAACAAACAGCACACTCCGGTGCCATTTAAAATAACAAACTTTTGATTGAAGAAATAAACTAAGTATAAAAACACCACAGACCTCTCACAACGACCCATCTAGTTGAGTTGCAAGAGAATAACGTGTGAGGGGAGGAGCTATATAGCAGCTATATAGCAGCTCTGCTTGGGTGATCCTCTTGCAACTTCCTGTTGGGAATGAGATATAATCCCATAAGTAATGGATGACCCGTGGACTGAATACACTTAAGAGAAATAGATATATTTTTGTGCAATTTATGCAAGCTTTTGTTTGCTTCAACCCCCCCCCCCCCCCCGATTCTCAGCAGTCACATGTTTAGCAATGCAAAACTGAAACACCTTTTACAATCATGATAGAAGCATTCTTTGCAATAGTAACCAAGCTGAATTAGTGCTAAACCACCTTAAAGTGAATGTCAACTTTCATAAAGCTCCCGGTTTTTAAAAAGAAATTTTAAAACAGGGGCACTTTCATTTATGAAATTTTACATTGAGAAAATAGGCGATCCGGCGTTTCAGGAGAACGTATTTGTAAAATTCGGTGCAATGTAAACTTTCATGAATGAAAGTGCCCCTGTTTTTAATGTGTTTGTTTTTTATTTAAACCGTGCACTTTATAATGAAAGTTGACATTCATTTTAAGTGATGAGATAAGGGCAGGCTTCCCCAGTCTCTCAACTGCACATGTGCAAAGTGAGTTTGTGCTATATCTGAATATTAGTTTGTGATTGGTTAGCAAGGATTCTTTTGGGGGGGACAGGGAAATCAGTGAAATTAAACAAAAACTGCCGTTTTCATTGCAAAATTATTCTGAGATATAAAGGTTCAAAATCATGTAGTTAACAGTTTGTATTAAATGATCATGTAAAGGGACAGTACAGGTATACCTCACTTTACAGCGCTTCGCTAATACAGCGCTTTGTGCAGCTGAAGTTCAACCTCCAAGGATTTTTAAACAGTGCTGTAATCTTCGTGAGATTGCAAGAAAAGTGACTGGCACCATTTTATTATGCTTAGTTCACTCTGTTTACATCATTACAGTGCAATCTGTGTCTCAGTGCTATACTCTGGCAAATTGTACTACAGTGATTGTCACTATTTTACAGGTACAGTATTTATTGAATACTGTGCTGTGCGAGTGTTAAACTAAACTTAGCTCTATTGTACACCTAATATAAGTTAGTTAAAACATGTTTTTAAGTTTTTAAGCACACTGGCAAGTGAAAAGAAAGCTAAAACTGCATTGTTTCACTTTAAGGCGGTTTTCACTTTACAGCGGGGCTCCGGTCCCTAACCCGCTGTATGAGCGGGGTATACCTGTATATACCAATTTTCATATAACCATGTAATACACTACTATATAGAAAATGCACAAATACGGATCTAAAAAAAATCAGAATAAGTTTTAAAACAAAAACAACTTCTAAGCTCCCAGTTTAGCATTGTTGATGAGGTTTGGCTGGGACACCCAGTGAAAGGGACTGGGAAAAGCAAGCAGACACACCCCCCTCCCCACATATAAAAAGACAGATAATGGGGGAGTGGCTTAGAGGCGGCCATGATCGGTCGCATTTCATGAAGCTCCTGGGGCTAAACTTCTAATATATAAAAAGCATCGAGATGTAACTTTCATCTAACCCTACAATTACCGGATTTCACTACTACTTGTGTGGTAGATCTGGGATTTACCAAGATTTGTACATCAAACTTCCCAGGAGCTGAATTAGCCGATTACTTATGCAGGACATCACCTTATGCTGGAGTTAGCAATCTCCTTCAACATCTATTCAAACTATACAGACACCCTGCTGTACTCCGAGACTGCGCTAAACTTCTGTTTTGTTCGAAGGAGTGTGGCCCAAAAAAAAAGGAGTATTGCACCCGGTACCCCACACGGCTTAACTACTCAAATCAGGAGGCGGCCTGTACATTCCCATTTTGCCATCTTCCCAACCATCTAAGCAGGGCGCAGCTGCAACACCGGAGACTCACCCCACTATAGAACGGATACTGCAATATAGCTTCGAAGAGCCTAAGAGGTTTGTGGGGACAGTGGAGGTGGATTACAGAAGAGAAAGCCCAGACACTCACCACCCGCCTACCCCACACGCTCAGTTTTTACAACAGCGGCAAACAAGGGGGTTGAACCTGGCGCTACCTCCCGACCTCTAGAGACCCACAACTATGAGACACATGTTGCGCTCTCAGCTATCTACCCTAAGAGCAGAAGCAGATCGGCAACTTTCCCCCTCACCCCCAGTGCCCTGTTTGGGAGATGCGGCCGGCTCCAGGATAGGATATTGGGGATTCCCTCAAGACCGCATTGCAACTAGCCGGTCATCTGAATGGACAATGTTCTTGTCAGCTGCGCCCCCAAGACGGCTCACTGCAACGGTCAATAGAGATTTTTTCTCAGCCTCAGTTTACCGTACAAATGGAGAATTAGACCTATGCCGCAACTGTACAGATCTAGTCAGAGATGGTATAGGCTAGTCACAATAACATCCCAAACATGTATATCATATCTGCACCTGAGTGGGAACTTTTGATAACGTATACATCTCTTCCCTGGACCAGTTGCTAACAACTAGATGCTCCTTATACAATATGTAATGTTAATATATTCCCTCTATGGTACATACTGTGTGTTTGCCTATGCCCAGGGTAGTTTCAGTTATATTCAGCTCCAGACCCAGAAGATTACACATGTATAAGAGACACATATACAGCCTCCCAACACATGTCTTAGCCTTACAGTTCGTTATTCCAGTTACTAGCATACCTACATTATTTACTTAACACTAGTCGCTGGCCCTAACAGCAGTTATAATCTCTCCTAAAGCCAGAGGGCAGTAGGCTAGTATGTTTATATTCATTATTTGTTATATATAGTATTACTCCCTCAAAACCTGATATCTTTGTATGCCTTAAATATTCCTCTGTGATAACGCACTTAAATGACTGAGCCAAAAGGTTCATATTATACCTACTGCTACCTAGCGCCTACTACAGCGCAGGAGGTCCCTTCAGACAGGCACCACAATATGAAAATGTTTTGTCAATAGGTTCATGGTGTTTGCATGAGACCAGCTGATAATCGTGCACTTTAAAGAGCGTTAGTACATACTTGATAATTATTGATTATAAGTAGTTAGTCTGTGTCACTGTTTAGTTTCATCTACTTAGATACATAATAGCGGCTATAGATGTCAAACAATTTCTTAATCAGCTGAGCATGTCTTATTTTAACTGTTAGCCTGTATTGCCAAACTAGACACAGACAACTACCCTTCCTTAACGCAGTTTACCTACCAGCCAGATTACTGTTATTGCTTATACCAGGTTTGTCATTCCCCTCTTTACACCAGCAACATCTAATGTGGAGAGACCTAATGTGGCGCCGCCTCCCCTTTCCCCCCCCCGCCTTCCGTGGGTCCTATACCCACTTTTCTTTAATCCAAGCGGCTCTTGTCTGCTGTAATCTTTTCCCTCTCTCATCATATTCTTGTTAGTTATATCCCTCCACCAACACAGATACCTTGTATACTCCAAAAGTCCCAGTCTGCTATTTGATAAATACTTTCCTCACCACAAGTGGACATATACATCTGTTAATATATTATCACTCTATATCCATTTCAGTTCACAGGGAATGGTCTTTTTGGCCTATCCCTTCTTGAAACAGGGATATAACTTGGTCAACTTATATCTATAACGCCTTCTATACTACTAAAAAGAGACCCTATACCCACTCCTGAGCAATTCTACTACTATACGCACCAGTTAATGAAGTACTATGTATGTGTTAAATACAAGATAATAACTATTATTCCACTGTCTAAGACTTATTGTTTACCTTTTTATTTTTTGTAATTTCTCTGCGCATACCATGTAGAGTTGTATTACTTTATTTTCTTTTGTTTGTCTCAATAAAAATATTTAAAAAAAAAAAAAAAAAGACAGATAACAGGAGCCAGCAGGAGTCTGTAAACGCGTGTGTCATAAGCACTGGTTAAACCCCTACTACATCACCCCCGTTTCTCAGCGGATTTGGGCTCCACAGAGCAACTGCGATCTCTAGGAGTCTGTGTGCTTGTTTTTGTGTTCCTACTTTGTCAAAGAGCTCGTCTGACCGGAAAAACCCTCCTAGGCTGGCCAGGCTCCTAGAACCCCCAGTCAGCCGCCTCACAACGGACACCCGCCTAACCCCTCTCAGGCTGGCAAGGCTCCTGGAACTCCCGGTCGGCCACAGAACAGGATACCCACTAAATTTGCCCCTTGTCGCCCCAGTGGCCCTTTGCCCCAAAGCTCCGCTCTTATGGGGATGGGTAGCCCCTAGGGAGGACAAGGGGTGGTGGAATTGCCAGAGGGGAGCTACTTTGGAAACTGGGGGTTTTGGACACCCCTATAAACCCCCCAATCTTTACCAGGCTTTAACTTCAGTCCCCAGTAACAAATCAGACCGCTTATCCGACTGTGTCATCTAGGGACCGAGAGCTTTAAAATGACATCCTGGAAGTGCCGCCGCTCCACCGGGATCACCCCGAAACCGCCACCCCTGGGTACTGGGACTCTGTGGCTGCTATGGAGGCGCCAGCCTGTCTGGAGGAGCGGGAATGGCTGGAAAATTGTGGGGTTGTCTTGTCTTATCAAGTTGAGTTCCTGTATAAAATGTTGTGTCCCAATAAAGTGTTTTGTTCCACCTAAATGCTAGTTGTCTAGTTATTTGGGTGGGGATTGCTGAAATTGCTACATAGCGGCTGGTTCCAGGTGTTGGAAGATAGTTTCGGCAGAGCTACCCAGTCAGGGTAGCAGGGGTTCCCGTCACAGCATGTTTACATCTGACACTGTGGGAGTAGGGCTGTGCGATATATGCAAAAAATTAATATCGCAATTTTGGCCATAAAATTTATACACACACCTATATATCCATCTCTCACAACTCATCTGTCTGTTACATGACACACAGCTTTCTAAAACCTTACAGTTGTTAGTTACAGCAAATTTGTAATCAGAGGTTACTTAGAGTTGTGCAATATCAGCCCACGTTCCTACACTGCATGTTACCTGCTGTCCCCCTAGCTGTCTGCACTCCCACAGAGGCCCTAGCAAAGTACCTTATACACGCCTACTACATTATGAAGTAGCGAGTTGCTTATATACTAACCCTCACATCGTCCCTGTACAATACCACAAATGGTAAGTAAACGCTCATCTTCCAGCGGGGAGAGTAGCAAGGGTAGAGCCGTGCTGGGTTGAGCAGGGAGCTCCGGGGCCAAGGATTTAATCACAGCCAGAGGAGGAAGAGCCCCAGACGGGGAGGGGGGCAATCACTACATCCATTGGCTAGTGGGAGCTGGCTGTGACCATCCTGAATGAGCAGTGCAGTATTAAGCTTGAGATGTTGAGCAGCCTGGAATGATGATCTACCTGCTGCTAGTCCTGGCACACACAGCCCCCAAATACCAGTGCTAGTCTGCTTTGAAGTCAGCAGCAGTAAAGTGCCAACTTGAGTATGAAAACTTGCTGCTGTACACAGCTACAGGCTCAGTGGCAGACAGATGTGACCTCTGGGAGAGTGCAGTACCAAGGTGCAGGGTGGCATGCTATGATGCTCACAGTATTGGGGCACTCTGTTACCCAGTGTGGGGTGAGAATGCGCTTACCTCCCTCTAGCAGCAGTGCAGACTTGCAGGGTAGGACTGTGATCCCGGGACACTCAGCCCCACCAGTGTTGGTCGTTATTGGGATATAGTGAGCCTGGACAAATGCCTCCTGCAGCCTGACTAACTGGAGATTGTTCGTATTGCAGAAAATCCCACGCACAACAGGCAGACTTGTCCTGTGTGCTGGTCCAGTAGCCGCACTCTGCTCTGAGCCTTTCTAACAAAATATAAATGATCTCGGCAGCCAGACTACAAGGACTGTGCTGGATAGAGAGACTGGGAAGCAAGTGAGGCGGCGGCAGGGCCCCGAAACATGCATGAGATGAATGAACTTATTAAATGCGGCTGGGAGGTGGCGCTGCCCCGTAACATGTATAGCACAATTATACATAGGGAACTTCTCAGTTATGGTTTTTCTTTACTTATAAAAAGTAAAAAGTTTGTTCATCAAATTAAAATATTAAGCAATAATCAACTAAAAATAGAAATAAGCTGTTGTGGTTTCAATTCTAACAGCAACATCATCTTTACATTTCAAACGGTTTAATCAGCTAAGTAATGGAATCTGCTACTTTTAGATTATTGTTCAGAGCGCATTTTTTTTCCCCTTTTAAAGGAATTTACTCGGCAGCGGAGCCCTCCTGCACGCCATAGATGACAGGGTTATAAATTGCATACTCCCTCATTTCAAAATCGTAGCAATTTAAAATCGCAATTAATTATGCAGCCCTAGTTAGGAGTCTGAAAATCAGCACAATGTTATTAAAAAAAATAAGCAAAAATATACATGGTTACAAAAACACTCCCAGATGGGCTATTTAAAATGGATCTACAAAGCATTTATGCAAAGAAAAATAAGGTGTACAATGTCCCTTTAACCAGGACACCTCTTTGTAGATAAGGACATATTGCACACACTTACTCCCTGCTTTATAACCCTAGGCCATATCACTGCAGGTAAAAAACAAAACAAAACCACACACACACTAGGTAGAACCTGTAGCCCACGATCTATTCCTTTTTGGACATACATGCATTATGCTTGGGCACGTAACATACTGAAGTGTTGAGACAATTTTATCACAGAGTATTGCTCATTCACTGAATTTAGTGTGGCACAGAGTAAAGCACAAAAGGATAGTTCCCTATCAGATTACAATATTTACCCTCCACATGTCAGCCACATTCCACACCTGTGTTTCCCTAGCTTCTCAGTAACCCTTTACAGGTCCGCAAGAAAAACCATTCAGGGCAAACCCAGTCGGCTGCACTAGTAGAATTATATACTCACAGGGTAGACTTATTACACACAGCAACACCTACAAATATATACGCCTCTATTGCTCTGCATTCATTTAAAGTGAATATAAAAGTTAAAAGGGACACTCAATCAAAATTAAACTTTCATTATTCAGATAGAGCATGCCATTTTAAACAACTTTCCAATTTACTTCAACAAAATGTGCAGTCTTTTCATATTTAACATTTTGAGTCACCAGCTCCTACTGAGCATGTGCAAGAATAAGTGTGTATGCATATGTGAATGGCTGATGGCTGTCAAATGGTACAGGGGGAGTGGAAAAAGACAACTTTTAAAATTGTCAGAAAAAAAAAAAATCTACTACTCATTTGAAGTTCAGACTAAGTGCTATTGCATTGTTTTGTTTATTATGCAAATCTACTGTGCTGACTGGTCATTTAGTGAACGATTTTTAAAAATACTATTTAAAAACAGGGGCAATAAAAAAAAAAAAAAAAAAAAAAAAAAAAAAAAAAAAAAAAAACACGCAATGTTAAGTTTAAATACTTAGCTTTTCTTTAACAGACCGTGATCCTCCGTCCGCAGCTCCTATGTACTTAGCACTTCAATTATGCAAACCAGCTTCCTCCAATTATGGCATGGCCTCACGAGATGGACGCTCTGGGGGGCACTCCATGAATGGAGGAAGCCGGTTTCGTCATTGAAGTGCTAAGTATAGAGGAGCTGCGGACAGGGGATCGCCGGTCAAGGTTTGCTAAAGAAAAAGGTAAGTATTTTAAAAAAAAAAAAATTTAAAGTTTCATGAACGAAAATGCCCCTGTTTTTAATAGTATTTTTAAAAACCAGGCACTCATTCATTCAATGTTACATTCACTTTAAATCACACTTTTCAATTTCACCTATTATACACTAACACCAAGTATTAATACACAAAGATCTAAAAGTCTGATATAGAAAAGTCGGGGGGGGGGGGGGGGGGGGGGTGATGAAAAAAAAAACACCTTATTTAGAAGCAGGGGGAATTTTTTTTTTTTTTTAATGAAGGTGGGGTTAGATTTTTATAGTTACATTGATTTCACCCATAATGATCAAGTTTACAATCTCTTTAAATAATTTTTACTGACTCCTTTCCATGTATCTTAAAGGGACAGTCTACACCAGAATTTTTATTGTTTAAAAAGATAATCCCTTTATTACCCATTTCCTAGTTTTACATAACCAAAACTAGGGAATGTTGGAACTTCACTTGCATGAGCACAGTGTTATCTATATGATACACATTAACCAACACCCTCTAGTGGGGAAAAACTGTCAAAATGCCCTGAGAGAAGAGGCGGCCTTCAAGGGCTTAGAAATTAGCCTATGAACCTCCTAGGTTTAGCTTTCAACTAAGAATACCAAGAGAACAAAGCAAAATTGGTGATAAAAGTAAATTGGAAACTTGTTTAAAATTACATTCTCCATCTGAATCATGAAAGTTTATTTTGGACTAGACTGTCAAATTCTGAAAGATGTGTGTTTTCCCCAATTCAAGTTAAGCTATATTCCACCCTCTAGTGACCCATTTATAACTGTACCTCCAAAGGCATAACTTCATTTTGAAATTAGGCATCTACACTAAAGCACAGGCTAAACTGCAGTGTGTTGATAAACTAGAAAATGAAGACATTTAAGTTTAATATATTGCAGCAGTTGATTAGTAAACATGGTTACTGTACCTGCTCACACCCAAGGTAATACTGAAAACCAGGGCTGTTGGAAGAGAACAGTATGATGGAGAGTAGTGATGCAAAGCAAAAGTGCTAACCATTCCTGCATGCGTCCCGTTCTTTCTGCAGAGAGTCTATTTTCTGCGACAACATCTCTGATCACAGCATGTTCTGCCTTAGGGACTGTACCTTATTGATACGGCTGATAAACAGATTGCGACTACCAAACTACTAAAGCTGTTCAGGATGACTGTCCTGTGCTGACTGCAGCTCTTACAGACTGGCTATATAATGAGGTCATACTGACTATACAAACCAATCTGCTGAATAATCAGGAATGCTGCGATAATGTCCACACATATTAGCACATTAAAGGGACAAATTCATTAGGGTTGGGGCTATTTACCTTATTACAAGGCACATTAGTTATTTTATTTAACAAAATTCTATTAATCTCCTACAAACACATGTAAACCAGTGTGTCTGGTGTACAGAAAGGGTCGAAAGTGAAAGTTGTTAATTTGACAGGAAGATCAAGTTTTTCTACAGAGCACTTCTAAAGTCTATCACTTAAAGGACAATGCAGGTAACAGCCCTTCACCATGCTTATTCTTAAAGGGATAGTAAGCACCAAAAATGTTATTGTTTAAAAGAAATAATCCCTTAATTTACCATACCCTAGTTTTGCATAACCAACAATGTTATAGAAATACACTTTTTACCTCTAATTACCTGTTGACTGCCCCTTTAGCTCAGATCGTTTGACAGACTTGCATTTCAGGCAATTAGTGCTGACCCTTAAATAAGTTCATGTGCCTGTTATCTATGTGAAACACATGAACTAACGCCCTCTAGCTGTGAAAAACTCAAATGCATTCAGATGAGAGGCAGCCTTCAAAGGCTTAGAAATTAGCATATGAGCCTACCTAGGTTTAGCTTTCAACTAAAAAACAATTTATGCTTACCTGATAAATTTATTTCTCTTGTAGTGTATTCAGTCCACGGGTCATCCATTACTTATGGGATATATTCCCTTCCCAACAGGAAGTTGCAAGAGGATCACCCAAGCAGAGCTGCTATATAGCTCCTCCCCTCACATGTCATATCCAGTCATTCGACCGAAACAAGACAAGAAAGGAGAAACCATAGGGTGCAGTGGTGACTGTAGTTTTAATTAAAATTTAGATCTGCCTTAAAAGACAGGGCGGGCCGTGGACTGAATACACTACAAGAGAAATAAATTTATCAGGTAAGCATAAATTATGTTTTCTCTTGTTAAGTGTATTCAGTCCACGGGTCATCCATTACTTATGGGATAACAATACCAAAGCCAAAGTACACGGATGATGGGAGGGACAAGGCAGGATCTTTACACTGAAGGAACCACTGCCTGTAGAACCTCTCCCACAAAAACAGCCTCCGAAGAAGCAAAAGTGTCAAATTTGTAAAATTTTGAAAAAGTGTGAAGAGAAGACCAAGTTGCAGCCTTGCAAATCTGTTCAACAGAGGCCTCATTCTTAAAGGCCCAGGTGGAAGCCACAGCTCTAGTGGAATGAGCTGTAATTCTTTCAGGAGGCTGCTGTCCAGCAGTCTCATAGGCTAAACGTATTATGCTACGAAGCCAAAAAGAGAGAGAGGTTGCCGAAGCTTTTTGACCTCTCCTCTGACCAGAGTACACGACAAACAGGGAAGAAGTTTGACGAAAATCCTTAGTTGCCTGTAAATAGAACTTCAGGGCACGGACTACGTCCAGATTATGCAAAAGTCGTTCCTTCTTTGAAGGATTAGGACATAATGATGGAACAACAATCTCCTGATTGATATTCCTGTTTGAAACTACTTTAGGTAAAAACCCAGGTTTTGTACGCAGAACTACCTTGTCTGAATGGAAAATCAGATAAGGAGAATCACAATGTAAGGCAGATAACTCAGACTCTTCGAGCCGAGGAAATAGCCATCAAAAACAGAACTTTCCAAGATAACAGCTTAATATCAATGGAATGAAGGGGTTCAAACGGAACCCCTTAAAGAACTTTAAGAACCAAGTTTAAGCTCCACGGAGGAGCAACCGTCTTAAACACAGGCTTAATCCTAGCCAAAGCCTGACAAAAAGCCTGGACGTCTGGAACTTCTGCCAGACGTTTGTGTAAGAGGACAGAGCAGAAATCTGTCCCTTTAACGAACTAGCAGATAAGCCCTTTTCTAAACCCTTTTGTAGAAAGGACAATATCCTAGGAATCCTAACCTTACTCCATGAGTAACCCTTGGATTCGCACCAATATAAATTTTTACGCCATATCTTATGGTAAATCTTTCTGGTAACAGGCTTCCGTGCCTGTATTAAGGTATCAATAACTGACTCCGAGAAGCCACGCTTTGATAGAATCAAGCGTTCAATCTCCATGCAGTCAGCCTCAGAGAAATTAGATTTGGATGGTTAAAAGGACCCTGTATTAGAAGGTCCTGCCTCAGAAGTGGAGACCATGGTGGACAGGACGACATGTCCACTAGGTCTGCATACCAGGTCTTGCGTGGCCACGCAGGCGCCATCCGAATCACTGATGCTCTGTTTGATCTTGGCAATCAGTCGAGGTAGCATCGGAAATGGTGGAAACACATAAGCCATGTTGAAGACCCAAGGGGCTGCCAGAGCATCTATCAGCGCCGCTCCCGGGTCCCTGGACCCGTAACAAGGAAGCTTGGCGTTCTGGCGAGACGCCATGAAATCCAGTTCTGGTTTGCCCCAACGCTGAATCAGTTGAGCGAAGACCTCCGGATGAAGTTCCCACTCCCCCGGATGAAAAGTCTGGCGACTTAGAAAATCCGCCACCCAGTTCTCCACGCCTGGGATGTAGATCGCTGACAGGTGGCAAGAGTGAGACTCTGCCCAGCGAATAATCTTTGAGACTTCCAACATCGCTAGGGAACTCCTGGTTCCCCCTTGATGGTTGATGTAAGCCACAGTCGTGATGTTGTACGACTGAAATCTGATGAACCTCAGTGTTGCTAACTGAGGCCAAGCTAGAAGAGCATTGAATATTGCTCTCAAGTCCAGAATATTTATTGGGAGGAGTTTCTCCTCCTGAGTCCATAATCCCTGAGCCTTCAGGGAGTTCCAGACTGCGCCCCAACCTAGAAGGCTGGCATCTGTTACAATTGTCCAATCTGGCCTGCGAAAGGTCATCCCCTTGGACAGATGAACCCGAGAAAGCCACCAGAGAAGAGAATCTCTGGTCTCTTGATCCAGATTTAGTAGAGGGGACAAATCTGAGTAATCCACATTCCACCGACTTAGCATGCATAATTGCAGAGGTCTGAGATGCAGGCGCGCAAATGGTACTATGTCCATCGCCGCTACCATTAAGCCGATTACTTCCATGCACTGAGCTACTGACGGGCGTGGAATGGAATGAAGGGCACGGCAAGCATTTAAAAGTTTTGATAACCTGGCCTCCGTCAGGTAAATTTTCATTTCTACAGAATCTATCAGAGTCCCTAGGAAGGAGACTCTTGTGAGTGGTGATAGAGAACTCTTTTCCACGTTCACCTTCCACCCATGCGACCTCAGAAATGCCAGAACTATCTCTGTATGAGACTTGGCCCTTTGAAAGCTTGATGCCTGTATCAGAATGTCGTCTAGGTACGGAGCCACCGCTATGCCTCACGGTCTTAGCACCGCTAGAAGTGAGCCCAGAACCTTAGTAAAAATTCTCTGGGCCGTAGCTAACCCGAAGGGAAGAGCTACAAACTGGTAATGCCTGTCTAGAAAGGCAAATCTTAGGTACCGATAATGATCTTTGTGAATCGGTATATGAAGGTAGGCATCCTTTAAGTCTACCGTGGTCATGTATTGACCCTCTTGGATCATGGGTAGGATGGTTCGAATAGTTTCCATTTTGAATGATGGAACTCTTAGGAATTTGTTTAAGATTTTTAGGTCCAAGATTGGTCTGAAGATTCCCTCTTTCTTGGGAACTACAAACAGATTTGAGTAAAACTCTTGCCCTTGTTCCTTCCGCAGAACTGGGTGGATCACCGTCATTATTAAGAGGTCTTGTACACAGCGTTGAAATGCCTCTTTTATTTGGTTTGCTGATAACCTTGAAAGATGAAATCTCCCTTGTGGAGGAGAAGCTTTGAAGTCCAGAAGATATCCCTGAGATATGATCTCCAACGCCCAGGGATCCGGGACATCTCTTGCCCAAGCCTGGGCGAAGAGAGAAAGTCTGCCCCCCACTAGATCCGTTTCCGGATAGGGGGCCCTCTCTTCATGCTGTCTTAGGGGCAGAAGTAGGCTTTCTGGCCTGCTTGCCCTTGTTCCAGGGCTGGTTAGCTTTCAAGCCCTGTCTGTAACGAGCAACAGGTCCTTCCTGTTTTGGAGCGGAGGAAGTTGATGCTGCTCCTGCCTTGAAGTTACGAAAGGCACGAAAATTAGACTGTTTGGCCTTTGATTTGGCCCTGTCCTGAGGAAGAGTATGACTCTTACTTCCAGTAATGTCAGCAATAATTTCTTTCAAGCCGGGCCCGAATAAGGTCTGCCCTTTGAAAGGAATATTAAGCAATTTAGAAGTCACGTCAGCTGACCAGGATTTAAGCCATAGCGCTCTGCGCGCCTGGATGGCGAATCCGGAGTTCTTAGCCGTTAGTTTGGTTAAATGTACAACGGCATCAGAAACAAATGCATTAGCTAGCTTAAGTGCTTTAAGCTTGGCCATAATCTCATCCAATGGAGCTGTGCGAATGGCCTCTTCCAGAGACTCAAACCAGAATGCCGCAGCAGCAGTGACAGGAGCAATGCATGCAAGGGGCTGTAAGATAAAACCTTGTTGAACAAACATTTTCTTAAGGTAACCTAATTTTTTATCCATTGGATCCGAAAAAGCACAACTATCCTCCACCGGGATAGTGGTACGTTTAGCTAAAGTAGAAACTGCTCCCTCCACCTTAGGGACCGTCTGCCATAAGTCTCGTGTGGTGGCGTCTATTGGAAACATTTTTCTAAATATCGGAGGAGGGGAAAAGGGCACACCGGGTCTATCCCACTCCTTGCTAATAATTTCTGTAAGCCGTTTAGGTATAGGAAAAACGTCAGTACGCACCGGTACCGCAAAGTATCTATGCAACCTACATATTTTCTCTGGAATTGCAACCGTGTTACAATCATTCAGAGCCGCTAATACCTCCCCTAGCAATACACGGAGGTTCTCAAGCTTAAATTTAAAATGAGAAATCTCTGAATACGGTCTCCCTGGATCAGATCCGTCACCCACAGAATGAAGCTCTCCGTCCTCATGTTCTGCAAATTGTGACGCAGTATCAGACATGGCTCTCACATCATCAGCGCGCTCTGTCCTTAACCCAGAGCCATCGCGCTTGCCTCTTAATTCAGGCAATTTAGATAATACCTCTGTCATAACAGCAGCCATGTCTTGCAAAGTGATTTGTATGGGCCTCTCTGATGTACTTGGCGCCACAATATCACGCGCCTCCTGAGCGGGAGGCGAAGGTACTGACACGTGAGGAGAGTTAGTCGGCATAACTTCCCCCTCGTTGTCTGGTGATAATTTCTTTACAGATATAAATTGACTTTTATTCAAAGTGACATCAATACATTTAGTACACATATTTCTGTGGGGCTCCACATTGGCCTTCAAACATAGTGAACAAGCAGATTCATCTGTGTCAGACATGTTTAAACAGACTAGCAATGAGACTAGCAAGCTTGGAAAATCCTTTCAAATAAGTTTACAAGCAATATAAAAAAACGCTACTGCGCCTTTAAGAAGCACAAAAAATCGTCACAGTTGAAATAACAATGAACCAAATCAGTTATAGCAACCAAATTTTCACAGTAAATGTATTAAGTTAGCAAAGCATTGCACCCACTAGCAAATGGATGATTAACTCCTTAATACCCAAAAACGGATAATCAATTTAACAATTAACGTTTTTATCACAGTCAAACACACTGTCACAGGTCTGCTGTGACTGATTACCTCCCTCAAAAATGAATTTTGAAGACCCCTGAGCTCTCTAGAGACGTCCTGGATCAAGGAGGAAGAAGCAGGAAGACTAACTGAATTTTTACTGTGCAAAAAATAGGCCCCTCCCACTCATATTACAACAGTGGGAAACCTCAGTTAACCATTTCTATGTAGAAAATCATGCCCCAAAAGATCACCAAAGTACCTCACAAAAAACGAATAACATGCCAGTTAACGTTTTAAACATGCACTTTAAAAGTTAGGTAGTGTTATTAATAAGCCTGCTACCAGTCGCTTCTACTGCAGTTAAGGCTCATACATTACTTCAGTATTAACAGTATTTTCTTAGTCAAATTCCATTCCTTAGAAAATTACTTATTGTACATACATTCATCAGCTTGATACCAGTCGCTACTGCATTTAAGGCTGTACTTACATTGCATCGGTATCAGCAGTATTTTCTTAGTCAATTCCATTCCTTAGAAAAATAATTTACTGCACATACCTTGTTTGCAGGATTCCCCACACGCTATTCCCTTTCTGAAAGTTACCCCACTGCTCAGAATGTGCGAGAACAGCCATTGGATCTTAGTTACTTCTGCTAAGATCAGAAAACACAGGCAGATTCTTCTTCCAAATACTGCCTGAGAACAAACAGCACACTCCGGTGCCATTTAAAATAAACTTTTGATTGAAGAAATAAACTAAGTATAAAAAACACCACAGACCTCTCACAACGACCTATCTAGTTGAGTTGCAAGAGAATGACTGGATATGACATGAGAGGGGAGGAGCTATATAGCAGCTCTGCTTGGGTGATCATCTTGCAACTTCCTGTTGGGAAGGGAATATATTCCATAAGTAATGGATGACCCGTGGACTGAATACACTTAAGAGAAACATGAGAACAAAGCACATTTGATAATACAATTAAATTAGAAAGCTTACTAAAAAATTGCATGCCCTGAATCATGAAAGTTTAAATTTGGACTTTACTATCCCTTTAATACTAGTTGGTGCAATGTCATTAATGCAGATTAAATTCGGACTATTTAAATACCTGCTTCTAAGCTTGGACATTGTGTTTTAAGTCACCAAAGATGGTTTTAATACACTAACAAAACTAGGGACACTTGTCTGGAAGAAATAAAACATTATGCAAACAATGTTATGGCTTATAAACAATTATTTCTTATTACAACCAGGTGATTTCACATTTTAGATCAGAAGACAGGCTATAGTTGGGCTTAAAGGGACAGTCTACACCAGAATTGTTTTTATTTTAAAAGATAGATAATCCCTTGTTTACCCATTCCCTAGTTTTGCATAACTAACAGTTATATTTATATTTTTTACCTCTGTGATTATCTTGTATCTAAGCCTCTGCAGATTGCCCCTTTATTTGTTCTTTTGACAGACTTGCAGTTTAGCCAATCAGTGATGGCTCCCAGGTAACTTAACGTGCACAAGCACAGTGTTATCTATATGAAAAACCATGAACTAACACCCTCTAGTGGTGAAAAACCTGTTAAAATGCATTCTTAAGAGGCGGCCTTCAAGGTCTAAGAAATTAGCATATGAACCTCCTAAATTAAGCTTTCAACTAATACCACCAAGAGAACAAAGAAAAATTGGTGATAAAAATAAATTGAAAAATTGTTTAAAATTACATGCTTTATCTGAATCATGGAAGTTTTTTTTGGACTAGACTGTCCCTTTAAAGTGACACTGTAGTCAAATTAATTGATCAAAGTATACATTGTAATAAATATTTTATCAATGCACATCACGTTTCAAATACTTAGCGTGTTTAATATATTAGTTTATGAAATTTCCAATTTTTCCAAACCCACTATCTGGCCGTTACTGATTTCCAATCGGTGCAGACAACTGCAGTTTGAAAATGGCGACTATTCAACGCGATGCGCAAGATGCAAAACGTCAGAATACGTCACCTTATTTTCACTTTCGGCTGCCGGAGAGCCCTCTCTACACTGTCCCGCTATATGCGCATGCGATAGCACTCAAAAATGCGCATGTGTAGTTTGACGCAAGACGATTCTAATGCAAATACTCGCCATCCGATTGGTGAGTGTGTTATACCGTGTCCACAATAAGGTAGATTAGCTTTGTGTACTAATTGTAATTAAAATATGTTCTGTTTTGCATATAATTAACAAAAGTTAGTAATCCTTTAACAATTCAAACGAAAAATGGGTGCCATGGATTACAGAAGCCAGATGTAAAATGTATAAATGTATACATTTGCACAAGCAATATCACACCTACAAATAGTAAGACTCTGTCCTTCATTTTACAGGAGGCATCAAAAACATGGCCTAAACTTTTCACTACCTAATACTGACAAACCTTACAAATGAGCATGTACACCGTTACTAGTTATAGATTGAAGAGTCTGCTGGCTAACACATGTACCTTGGTTCTTTCACAGACAAGACCGTCTGAAAAACACAGCTTATTTCCTTACCATGTATAGTAGACAGAAGTGCAGTGCGGAGTCAGCTGTTTAGAACACATGCTTCCTGAGGAATGCTGGAACTAGTAACCAACAGGTAGACGTCACAGCATGTGTGCAAATCTACAGTACGGCTTTCTGCTTCCATTCCACAAATGTAAATAAAGCGTTTGTTACAACTGGCTGAGAGCCAACAAAGAAATGGGAGGGGGGGGGCACGCTGTGATATTAGCACACAGAAGAGCTGACAGTAATAGAGGACACATGCCCAGAATATACAAATCGACGTTAATAGTGCTTAGACTTTACACAAGTAGAGCCTCATTGTATATACAAATTTATGTATTGACATTTAAATATTAAAATAATTTTTACTTGAGGTTATTGTAATAAATGCTTCAGTTATGTGCAAGAAAGTCTATTTAAAAGCGATTAAGGTCAATTAAACACTTTAAAAAGGGATATGAAACCCAAATTCTCTCTCATGGTCCAGATACAGCATGCAATTTTAAAGGGACAGTCAACACCAGAATTATTTTTGTTTAAAAAGATAGATAATCCCTTTATTACCCATTCCCCAGTTTTACATAACCAACAAGAGTTATAATAATGCACGTTTTACCTCTGATTAGCTTGTATCTAAGCTTCTGCTGACAGCCCCCTTATTTCAGTTCTTTTGACAGCCTTCCATTTTAGCCAATCAGTGCTCACTTTAGGTCACTTCATGTGCATGAGCTCAATGTTATCTATATGAAAGATGAACTAATGCCCTCTAGTGGTCAAAATGCATTCAGATTAGAGGCAGTCTTCAAGGTCTAAGAAATTAGCATACAAACCTCCTAGGTTTAGCTTTCAAGAATACCAAGAGAACAAAGCAATATTGGTGATAAGTAATTTGGGAAGTTGTTTAAAATTGCATGAGCTATTTAAATCATGAGTTATTTTGGACTTGACTGTCCCTTTAAGCATTCATTTATTTCATTCTCTTGATATCTTTATTTGAAAGGCAGCAGTAAGCTTAGGAGCAGGCCCATTTTTGGTTCAGAACCTGGGTAGCGCTTGCGGATTGGTGGCTATAGAATTGAGACTTTACCACAGCACATTTTATTGGACTCTGGATTTACGGAGGACATTTTATTTGAAGCACTTTTTACTCTCGCGGCATTGTTATTTTTTACAGTAACACATTGTATATAAAGGATTTGCCGATTGCTGAATTTGACACCGTTTATTTCACAGTTGTAACAGTTTTTTACACACATAATACCCTTCCTATATGGGCCTGCTCCTAAGCTTACATTCCTGCTGTTCAAATAAAGATACCAAGAGAATGTAGAAAAATAGGAGTAAATTAGAAAGTTGCTTAAACTTGCATGTTCTGAATAATGAAAGACTAGGTTTCATATCCGTTTAAAGATTGTAATTTAAAGGGTCAGAATCCCTTTACTACCCATTCCCCAGTTTTGCATAACCAACACTGTTATATTAATCTACTTTTTTACCTCTGTGATTACCTTGTATCAAAGCCTCTGCAGTCTGCCCCTTATCTCCGTTCTTTTGACAGACTTGCAGTTTAGCCAATTGGTGCCGACTCCTAGGTAATGCCACAGGGGTGAGCACAATGTTATCTTTTTATGACACATGAACTAGCACTTTCTAGCTGTTAAAAACTGTCAAAATGTACGGAGATAAGAGTAGGCCTTTAAAGACTTAGAAAGTAGCATGAGCCTACCTAGGTATAGCTTTCAACAAATACCAAAAGAACAAAGCATATTTGATGAAAGTAAATGGGAAAGTTGCTTAAAATTGCATGCCATATCTGAATCATGACGGTTATATTTTGACAAGACTGTCCCTTTAAAAAAAAAAAAACAAACAAAAAAAAAAAAAAAAAAACACAATACCTTTATTTTGCACTCTTTGTAACTCGGGTCGCTAAAAATGGTGAAGCTCCTAGAATTGGAACACTCAAGTCCAACCATGCTACATCTCTCTTTAATTGGCCTAACTGGATATTTTACTAACAAAATGAGTGTCTTCGATGTATACTCTAGCAAGAAGTCCTTATTGGCTTCTCAAAATAAGACTAGTGGATAAGATAAGTGGTGGTATAGATATGGCTAAAACACAAACAAGAGTGCAGCAAATAGTCTGTCACAGAAAGGGTCATTTGACAAACCCTTCCACCTTAGCCAGTTTGTCAGTCTAGCCACCACTCCAGGCAAGCCTATAACTTAGTAAAGGGTCAACACTTTTGTACTAGACCGAGAAAAATGCTTAAACTGCCCTTTAATGCCACCCACACTAAATTCTCAACTGCCAACAATTTAAGATTATATGGGAAATCCTAAGGAAAAACCCAGGCTAAAATGAAAAATCCCAAAACATAAATTTTGCAAAAATCAATCTTAAAAAAACAAAACCAAAAACAAACAATAGTTATTACTAGTCTGACAACATGGTTAAAATATTAGACAAAAAAAAAAACCTTAAGGAACATTGCATAGAAAAAGGAGTATGTTCCCTGGTTCTGTCATACCTTTAATCATTCCCCTGTAAAATGATTGAAATTGGTATTGATATGCACAATGAAAATTTTAATTACAAATAACGTGAAGCATGACAAATATAAACCCTAGCAACTGCTCAATTGCCCTTAAAGGGATAAGCTCAAAAACAAAATGCTGTAATCTTATTTTTGCACGTTTAAAAAAGGCACATACACTAGATTTTCTTTGCATAAATGTTTTGTAGATTACCAATTTATATGCCTATACAGGCTTAGAAAAAAAAGTTGCTTATTTTTTTAATAACATTGCGCTTATTTTCAGACTCCTAACAATCTCTCTCTCTCGTTTTTGTTAACTTAAAGTGAAAGTAAATCATAGCGCTAGGATTGACTTTTGAAACAAATAAAAGGGGACTTTCATTCATGAAGTATAGGATACTTCATGTAGAAAGCTCCTTTGTTTTAACCGATCGTCATTTTCAGCTGCTACAGCTAAAAAAATTTTTTTGCTAAGGTGACGTTTTCACCTCTTAGCCAAAAGCAGTCAGGTAAATCCGGCTTGGCGTCCATGGGAACCGGATTTACCGCACTGCTATTGGCTAAGAGATGAAAATGTCACCTCTTTTAGCCGTGGGCTGCTGTAGCAGCTAGGAATGGAGATCGATTGAAACAAATAAAGAAGCTTGCTACATGAAGTATCCTATACTTCATGAATGAAAGTCCTCTTTATTTGTTTCAAAAGTCAATCCTAGTGTTTGTACAACGCTAGGATTTACTTTCACTTTAATGCCAGGGGCCTAGTCTTGTCAACTCCAGTAACAAGTTCCTCCAAATGAGGCAAGTGGTGGGTGGAGTTTGCTATTAAAAACAATAGCAGCAAGCAAATATTTAGTTGACTGATGTGTACAGAAAAATAGGAAGGTCTTGTAATTAGAATGTGTTTAGTGTTTCTTCAAAAGATACAAAGACAGCACGATGGGGCATAGTTATGCATTTAGAAGAAACTACAAGGCAGACATTTAGGAGCCATGGAATCTAATCAAGCACACAATGGTAAGACACTGCTGTACATTTTAAATTTACTTGTATGTCCTTTTAAAATAAACTTTATGGGACTGGATTGTGAAAATTCTTTAAAGGGACAGTCTAGGCAAAAATAAACTCATGATTCAGATAGAGCATGTAATTTTAAAAAAATTTAAAATTTACTTTTATCACCAATTTTGCTTTGTTCTCTTAGTTGAAAGCTTAACCTAGGAGGTTCATATGCTAATTTCTTAGACCTTGAAGCCCACCTCTTTCAGATTGCATTTTAACAGTTTCTCACCACTAGAGGGTGTTAGTTCACGTATTTCATATAGATAACACTGCTCGTGCACAAGAAGTTCTCTGGGAGCAGGCACTGATTGGCTAGACTGCAAGTCTGTCGAAAGAACTGAAAAAAATGGGCAGTTTGCAGAGGCTTAGATACAAGATAATCAGGTTAAAAGTAAATTATTATAACTGTGTTGGTTATGCAAAACTGGGAAATGGGTAATAAAGGGATTATCTTTTAAAACAATAAAAATTCTGGTGTAGACTGTCCCTTTAAGTGAAAGTCAATCCTAGCGTTTCACACTAGGATTGACTATCGAAACAAAGGGGGCTTTCATGCAGAAAGCGCCTTTGTTTCAAGTGATCGCTGATCTGAGCTGCTACAGCAGATCGCTGTTTTGATAGAGGTGACGTTATCACCTCTTAGCAAATAGCCGTGCAGTAAATCTAGCTGCCAAGGGCGCCATGCCAGATTTACTGCACGGCTATTGGCTAAGAGGTGAAAGTCACCTCTAAAGTGAAACAGTGATCTGCCTTGGGCTTCCTTAGCAGCTCAGATCGGTGATCGCTTGAAACAAAAAGGTGCTTTCATGAATGAAAGTCCTTTGTTTCAACAGTCAATCCTAGCGTTTGTGAAACGCTAGGGTTGACTTTCACTTTAAGATCTGTTTAAAAGGGACAGTCTACACCAGAATTTTTATTGTTTTAAAAGATAATCCCTTTATTACCCATTTCCCAGGTTTGCATAACCAACAGTTATAATAATATACTTTTAACCTCTGATTATCTTGTATCTAAGCCTCTGCAAACTGTCCCTTTTTTCAGTTCTTTTGACAGACTTGCAGTCTAGCCAATCGGTGCCTGCTCCCAGATAACTTCTCGTGCACGAGCACAGAGTTCACGTATTTCATATAGATAACAAACACCCTCTAGTGGTGAAAAACTTAAAATGCAATCTGAAAGAGGTGGGCTTGAAGGTCTAAGAAATTAGCATATGAACCTCCCTAGGTTAAGCTTTCAACTAAAACTACCAAGAGAACAAAGCAAAATTGGTGATAAAAGTAAATTGGAAAATTGTTTAAAATTACATGCTCTATCTGAATCATGAAAGTTTATTTTGGCCTAGACTGTCCCTTTAAGGTTCGTACGGTTGAACACAGGTGAACCACTGGAGTTAGGCTGCAAGCTCAAACATTGCAATTGGGCCTCTTGATAGGGTTTCTCCTTTAACCTCCAATAAATTCTGATATCTATAATTGATAGTAATTCTAGCAATATTTATTTTAAGTACTACTAATACTATTTACCATTCATAAAATCTCAACCCAAAATAATGAGATACAATGAGATCAGTACATAGCAAAGCCACAGTGCTAGATCTATGCAGCGAACACTACCAAGCCTATATTTATTTCTTCTCGACTGCAACATGATAGTTTTGATTTTGGATTCCCACCCAAGACAATTAGTTGAAGTCTTACTTTTTAGTATCTGTATAAGAATTAATGGCACTAAAACCAGAAGTCTCATGTTCTGTCATTGTACAAGCATTTCAGCACCAGGATGACAGAAGGAATAGTTAGTACAATAAGGTTGAACGGTTGAGAAGTGACTCCGTAAGAAGTGGGAGTAGGACGCAAGCACGAGCAATGTCTGACAGTGCTGGGTTGCCCCAATGCATGATGCTTGGAGAGACATGTGGAACAAGACAGGAAATTCCACTGAGCACTGGCAGCTTGTGGAATTCTAGAGGCAAATAATCAGGAAATGCTGAGATGAGCAGCAAGCTAGGTGATCCAGCTGGAGACTCATAAGGGTGCAGTGCTATTACAGGCTGTGTTTTGTAGGGCTTAAAAGGCCATTAAGCTCAACACTTAATCCCCTGTAAAATGCCTAACTAATGAAAAAAAAAAAGAATGTTTCAATATACATTTTGCTTGTTCCACTAGACCTAGAGAGGCTGCAACTCATACTGTTACTTTCTCATGTATTAACAATCACCTGCCAGACATGTGGTCTCTCTTAAAGGGACTATCACTAAACACATTCTGACTACAGGTGGCATCGTTGCAGAACCTAGATGTCACTGTAGGTATCTGAAGAGTAACTGCATCCGTGAATGCTAGATTTTAACATGGCGACACCCATGACTAGAGGAAGGCAGGGAAAAACCACTGTTATGCTTATAAAATGTATTTAGTGTTTAATGTTCCTTTAAGGTGGACCATCATGTAAATGCTCATGACAAGCAAAATTGTAGTTAGCAAACGTGAGAATAGTAGGCTTAGATAGACGTCAGCAATATGTGCTTGCACAAGAACTTCTAGGTAAATTGCGGACTCTGCACCTATGGACTGAATCTAGAATAAATTAAAATAAAAAAAAATAAGTGTGTGTGGAAATTAGCAGTTATTTGGTTGACAAAAACACATTAAATCACTGCAGTTTTATGCAGTTTGTAATGTCCATGATTGTTTAAAAATTGATTAAAAATTGTAAGGATGAATGCTAAAACGGTATTGTGTTGTGGTAACATACCAAAAGAGAATAACAAAATGTGTTCAAAATCTAGCAGCCAGAAAAATTTGGGAAGCCAGTGGCCACACACCAGTGGGTAAGGAACAGTCCTGAAATTATTTTAAGAAGTGAGGCCTGTGTGGAGTAACTAGGCATCAGCAAAGTGCAAAAATTACTCTTGATACGACAATGAATTGTGTAGTGACCTTACCCATGAGTGTTCTGGGCAAACAAGCATTGTCAATAGGTCAAATTGACTGCTGCATAGCCATAGAAATTGGCCAGATCACTGCAACGATGTACAGACAGTTTTGTTTTCCATTCACAAAATCATATACATGTTACATTTCAAGCAATACTTATTCTTTTGCTTCTTAAAAGTAATTGCACTTTGGATTCACTCAGCCTGCTGCTTAGCAGGGTTCCCATTTAAAAGTAAGAACTGCAGGCAGTTAAATCAAGCGTGCCACAGCTGAACTTGCTTCTTGTTTACAGATTCTTCCCCCTTCCCTTGTGCAGTGATGTCAGAGCCTGTGTGTGGGAGGAGGAGGGGGTGTGGCAGGAAAAACAAATCGAGAGTAAGCACAGGAGTCAGGCTGTCAACAGCAGAATGGCTGCCAGTGAAAGGCAATTATCAGGAAACACCTTATACAGCTTCCTACCAATGTGTATAGCAGGTCAGGCTACTATAACAATAAAAAGGGTTGTCAACCAAACAGAAATGTAAATCTACTACATAGATAATGTGACAGAGGGCAAGAATAAGAGTAGTCATCTTCCCTTGCAGGGTAAATCTACTATGTGCAGAATTATGTAACAAAAAATACTAAGAGCCTACCGTATGAAAAGAAAATGTAAAAATAACCTATACTTGCCTAGTAAGCGAAGCCATTTTCTTCAGCATGGCATTTTTTATTTTTAACTGGCTCGTCACAGGCTCACTGTCAAACCACAGTGCTTCTGATCGCATCCTACATGTAGCGCATTTCCACGCTATGTTGAATATGACTTTACAGTGAACCAGTGGCACACTAGTTTAAAAAAATGCCATGTGGAAGAGGATGGCTTCACTTAGTAGCCAAGTATAATTTTAGCCCTTTAAATTAGTTAATTTGAAAATTAATTTCATAAGGAAGACTATAGTGCAACATTGTGCATGTTTACGGTCCCTTTAAATAAAATGCAGTAAGTAGATTTGACTAATTTGTCTCAAATAAACACTCAATCATCTATCTTGACAAACAGCAGTAACATTAAAGCTTAAAGGGACAGTAAACCTTAAAAATAATGTTATATAATTCTGCACATAGCGCAGAATCATATAACATTATATTAGCCAAACATTTATGAAAACTAATATTCCGTATTAATTTTAAATAAAAAAACGCTGTTTTACAGACCGGCTCTCTGCTGAGCTGGTCTGTTATATTTACTCAGCGCATCGGGCCAGCTGTATAGTCACAGCCATAAGACTAAGTGCAGCTCGCTCCTGTCACAGCTGGCCCGATGCGCTGAGTAAATATAACAGACCCGCGAAGCAGAGAGCGGGTCTGTGAAACAGCGTTTTTATATTAAAAATTAATAGGGAATATTAGGTTTTATAAATGTTTGGCTAATATAATGTTATATAATTCTGCACTATGTGCAGAATTATATAACATTATTTTTAAAGTTTACTGACACTTTAATGAAGCTGTACAGTGCAAGGCTCACGTATACAGCAGTATGTCAGCATTATGGTCAGAATACTAGTCCTATAAAACAAAACCCGCTAGTAATTTGATACTTTGCTGGCTGTAGTCATGCTACAGTAGGTCATAGAATATTGTATATTTGTATCTTCTCTACCCAGGAAATGTGTGTAATTCGGGTGGTTAAGATCTCTATATAATTTAAAAAGGGACATTGTACTCTATTTTCTATGTTTTAATGTATGCCCAATGATCTGTTTTACATGCTGGGGAGTAACAAATTTGTTATAACTACATTTGTCATTTAAAAGTTGTTTTTGATTGATGAAACCAACTGCAGTGTGTGTTTAGAAAGGCAATAAAATGTTCCTTTACAGTTGCTCTCTTTATTGGCCTTTGTATCTATGAAGAGACCGTAAAGGGATAAACAGTGCTGCTTCAGAACCTAAAAAGATAGCGTGTTTTTAAAAAACAAAAAAAAAAAAACTTGTTATCTTGCATAATTAGCACTTAGATATTATCAGGGTATCCACCGCCCTCAGTGTGATATAGGAGCTGACAGGTTTGAAACAGTTTACATTATGACTGATGTAAGCATGAGCAAGTCTGACTCCCGATTATCTATTCCAGTGTTTCTCAACCGTGGCCCTCAAGTACCCCCAACAGGCCATGTTTTCATTATAGCTGTACTTGAGGGCCGCGATTGAGAAACACTGACCTAGTCTATTCACTTAGCGACAGTCAAGTCAAAATTAAACTGAGCACACAATTTTATACAACTTTCCAATTGACTTCAATTATCTAAATGTGCAGTCTTTTTATATGCACACTGAGCACCAGCACCTGAGCATGTACACGATTGGATCATCATACTTTCCATATACCTTTATAAAAAGACTATTTCCCTCTACAGGGGAATAGTACGTTGACCAAATAAAAAAAAAAAAAAAAAAATGTAATACCACACTGAACAGATTGCAGTGGGAATTTAAATGCTCCACAGTAACTGGTATTTTGACTGTCATGAGATGCAGGGATCACAGCAGCACACTCTAGCACTGCCATGGGTCACAGGCTGTCCCAGCATTTTCTGCCTCCTCCCTATCAACTCAACTGCCCCAGAACCTACAAAAACGTAATGAGCAGTAGGGTCACAACTTCAAAATGCTTCTAGCAAATTAACATTTGAAATAATTCTGCACATTTTCTGCACCAACATAACCCTTAGCTTTCCTTTCTGTACTCCAGACAATAAAGTAGCTAAATAACGGCTTCGTCTGACAAAACTGCACTTGAGACAGCACCAGAGTTACTCACTATATTGTTATCCCTATTGCACCTCTCTTTAAAGATGTTCTCTTACTTTAACTTAATTCAGAATCCAGTTGGTAAAGTTGTGCATTTTATACCGGGTGCCGCCATCTTGTAGCTCGTGTATTGTTACATCCTGTGATAGGAGCAGTGCACTTTCAGATCTGTGATGTTACCGGCTTTTTGACAGCTGTACCTTTCACTTCAGCTCATATAACAGAGAGCAGAATTGTTGCATTTTTGCAGTTTTCACATTGCATTTAAAAAAAAAAAAAAAAAAAAAAAAAAAAAAGTTCCAAGATGGCGTCGCCCAGTGTGAAGATCAAGAGCTTCACTAATACATCGGAGTTAAAACAAGAGAAATTACCTTGAAGACCGTTGCAGGCACAGGAGTAAACCGTAGCATGGGGAATAGTAAGCTTTCTACTGTAGTTGAACTCCGCTGTTTAATGTCCCTTTAAAGTGACATTATAATGTACTTTTGTTTACACCCTTGAGTGTACTAACTTATAAATAGCTCCTTTACCTATTTTGTCAGATGTCCGTCTTGAAACCATTATACTTAAAGGGACAGTCTTGTCCAAAATAAACGTTCATGATTCAGATAGGGCATGTAATTTTAAACAATTTTCCAATTTACTTTTATCACCAATTTTGCTTTGTTCTCTTGGTATTCTTAGTTAAAAGCTTAACCTAGGAGGTTCATATGCTAATTTCTTAGACCTTGAAGGCCACCTCTTAAGAATGCATTTTAACAGTTTTTCACCACTAGAGGGTGTTAGTTCACGTATTTCATATAGATAACACTGTGCTCATGCACGTGAAGTTACCTGGGAGCTATCACTGATTGGCTAAACTGCAAGTCTGTCAAAAGAACTGAAAAAAGGGGCAGTTTGCAGAGGCTCTGATACAAGATAATCAGAGGTAAAAAATATATAAATATAACTGTTGGTTATGCAAAACTGGGGAATGGGTAAAAAAGGGATTATCTATCTTTTAAAACAATAATTCTGGTGTAGACTGTCCCTTTAATACAAATACTTTAGTATTCTTTATAGGACAGTTAAAAGGGACACTAAACCCAATTTTTTTCTTTCACGATTCAGATAGAGCATGAGATTTTAAGCACCTTTCTAATTTACTCCTATTATCATTTTCTTTGTTCTCATGCTATCTTGATTTGAAAAAGCAGTACTGTAAGTTTTAGAGCCGGTGTCTTAAAGAGGTCTACCATAAGAATTTGACTACCGCGTCACTTCCGGTGACGTGTAGTCAGCTGCTGGAGGGTTGTGCCGCTCTCTGCGCATGTTTAAGGCACAATAAACAGCGCTCACTAGAAGCCCAACCTCCTACAAACAGCTGTTTAAGGCAGAATAGGTGACAACTTACTTTATAACACCGGTGTTCTAAAGTAAGTTGTCTACCGCCTGATCGCTCTGTCCTCTCCATAACAGATTTTATTTTGCAATAATTTTGAAATAGTTTTTACTTGCTGTATTTAGTTCCTTTTTCACCGTTCTATACCTTTATAGCAATATCTCAAATTAGTCAACGCTGTACCGTGCTGTATTTTTGTGTTTTCTGAATGATCATTTCCTAAAGCCTCCATTAGACATTGGTGGAAGCAAGAAGATAATTCATAACGAGGTAAAAACGTCTGAGGATTATATTGGAGGCTTTAGGAAATGATCATTCAGAAAACACAAAAATACAGCACAGCGTTGACCAATTTGCGATATTGCTATAATAAAAAAAAAAAAAAAAAAAAAAAAAAAAAAAAGTATAGAACGGCGAAAAAGGAACTAAATACAGCAAGTAAAAATTATTTCAAAATTATTGCAAAATAAAATCTATGTTATGGAGAGGACAGAGCGATCAGGCGGCAATTCCTACGCGGTACACAACTTACTTTAGAACACCGATGTTCTCAAGTAAGTTGTCACCTATTCTGCCTTAAACAGCTGTTTGTAGAAGGTTGGGCCTCTAGCGCATGAGCAGTGAGTGGCACAAACCTACAGCAGCTGATTAAAGTCAACGGAAGTGACGCGGTAGTCCCATTCCTACGCGGTAGACAACCGGACCATTTTTTGTTCAGCACCTGGGTAGCACTTGCTGATTTGTTGCTAAATGTAGCAAACTCTACCAAGGTGCTGAACTGAACAGGCCGGCTCCTAACCTTTTATTACTGCTTTTTCAACTCAAGAGAACAAAGAAAAAATAGGAGTAAATTAGAAAGTTGATTAAAATTGCATGCTCTATCTGAATCATGAAAGAAAAAAAAAAAAGTGGGGTCAGTATCCCTTTAAGAGGCAGCAAACAAGTTCCGGGGGTGGGCGGCAATTAATTTTTATTGCTGAATTCAGGGATTTTCAAACCTCTTCTCAGGCCTCTCTAAAAAGGCCAGATTCTCAGAATATTTGAACTAGAGCACAGGTGAAATAATCAACTGAGGTTATTAACCTGCTCTCACCCAAACTAATCCTGAAAATCTGTCCATTAGGGAGGACAAGTTGGAAAACTTCTGCTCCAATTATTGGCCATTGGGAATAGCTAGAAAGTTAAGTCCGGCTTAAAGAATCATTCTAAAAATGACATTCAAATCCGTTAGAGCATGTAATTGTAAGACTATCGACCCTGCTCTGCAAAAGAAGTTGCACACAATTGGTGCAGTTTACTGTAGGTCCTGCTGAGGACTCAGCCGCTGATCCAATCAGCAGTGCTAGTTGCAAGACTCAGATGTGACGTAATTGGATCAGCAGCGGGTTCTGCTCATGACTAGCAGTGCACAGTGGGTCCCAAGCGGCACTTCTGTGTGTTTAACCCCTTTGCGGGGGTAAAATACACAATAGAGCAGGGTCAACCGTTCTAAAATCACATGCTCTAACGGAATAGAGCATGACATTTTTGACCACTATGACCCTTTAATGTAAAAGAACTCATAAGATTAGGAGGTCTGCTATTTCTTCATGCTTACCCCATGTGTGACACATTCTTGAGAATAGATTGAGGCGTCAACAAAAACATTTGATATACAAAAATAAAACCTAAAGTAGCAACTACCCATACATTTTATACTCTGCAGCTACTTTAACAAGTCATAGGGAACATTTTAAGGGGAAGCAAATTTTCAATACAATGTCCCTTTAACGGTATATAGGCTGTGTTTCATACTTTTACACAATCTATTCTATTGCTAGCCAAGGAGAGAAAATTAATTTTTCATACATTAATAGTCCAAAGAGAAGCCACAAAGACAATCTGGAACTGTCATGCAATAAAGTCAGGCTCCTCAAGTTTTTAAACTGATAAGGATTTGGGGGGAAATTGACCTCTAATAGAGCATTATAAAAGCTTTTAAGCCTATAAAAAAGCAGCACCAAACTAGAGGAAATTTAGATCTGATGCAGCAAGGAAAAAAAATAAGTGTAGCAAAACCAGAGATCTTTTCAAAGTACAAGACAAACACTACAATGTATTGTGTATTCATATACTGCAGAGCCCTGACAGTCTATTTAAAAATGTTAGTTTAAAGGACCAGTCAACACAGTAGATTTGCATAATCAACAAATGCAAGATAACAAGACAATGCAATAGCACTTAGTCTGAACTTCAAATGAGTAGATTTTTTTTCCTGACAATTTTAAGTTATGTCTTTTTTCACTCCCCCTGCACCATGTGACAGCCATCAGCCAATCACAAATGCATACACACTTATTCTTGCACATGCTCAGTGGGAGCTGGTGACTCAAGTTTAAATATAAAAAGACTGTGCACATTTAGTTAATGGAAGTAAATTGGAAAGTTGTTTAAAATGGCATGCTCTATCTGAATAATGAAAGTTTCTTTGATTGAGTGTCCCTTTAAAAAGGGTCCCTTTATTACCCATTCCCCAGTTTTGCACAACCAACACTGTTTTATCAATACACTTTACTTCTGTGATTACCTTTTATCTAAGCCACTGCAGACTGCCCTCTTATCTCAGTTCTTTTGACAGACTTGCATTTTACCCAGTCAGTGCTGACTCAAACGATGACACGGAAGTGAGCACAGTTATGTATATGGCACATGTGAACTAGCACTAACAAAGCTAATATAAATGCATGAGATAAGAGGCAGTCTGTAGTGGCTTAGAAACCGGCAGAAGATTAGAGGATTCAATTTTATATAATATATAAATATAACAATGTTGGTTGTGCAAAGCTGTGGAATGGGTATTTAAAGGGATACTGAACCCAATTTTTTTCTTTCATGATTCAGCTAGAGAATACAATTTTAAACATCTTTCCACTTCTAAAAAATGAAGCAAATTAGATAATAGATATCCTTTGTTGAAGAAAGAGCAATGCACTTGGGAGAGCCAATCACACGAGGCATCTATGAGCAGCAACCAATCAGCAGCTACTGAGCCTATCTAGATATGCTTTTCAACTAAGGATATCAAGAGAATTAAGCAAATTAGATAAGAGAAGTAAATTAGAAAGTTTAAAACGGCATGCTCTTTCTAAATCATGAAAGAAAAAATTTGGGTTTAATGTCCCTTTAAGGCGTTATCTTAAAAAAACAACAACAAAAAACAACAACAACAAAAAAAACAATTAGACTGACCCTTTAACTCACAAAACAATTCTGAATAGAGAATTGCAATATGATCTACTTGAAGGTCTTAGGCATTGTTTTAAAGACAGAAAAGTCAGCAAAAACTGTCTTCATGAACAAAAATATTTACTGTAAAGTTTAGAATTTGGTTCTTTTAGGTGCCTCTTTACTGTAACAAAGATCTGCACCTTAAAAACGGTTTAATTACTTTAATGAAAGGTTCTAGAAAAATGGGATACCATCAAAATGGCCAACTACTACATAAAGGGATAGAAAGGTCAAAACGTAAATGTGCCTTTAAAAAGAAGAATTTTATAACATACCTCATCAGCAGAAATGCATGTAGAAAAAGTCATTTCTTTTTCAGTGGCATACACACATGCAATGTGTGATTAGAGCATCAGAATACAAACACCATGTCTGTTCACAGCCAGTTTGCTCCTGTTTGTCTAAAAGGTCTTTTCATATAGTGTGTGTGTCTGTGGGGGGGGGGGGGGGGGGGGGGGGGAATCCGATTTTCCTGCTATATCAGCCCCTTTCACTGAGTGTCCCAGCCTAACCTCATCAGCAGTGCTAAACTGGGAGCTACTAATTAAGTTTTTAAAAGGTTTTATACTGGATTTTTAGATCAGTATCTGTGCATATTATTATTTATAGTAGTGTGTTACATGCAGTTATATGAAAACTGTCCCTTTAAAGGAATTAAATAATTTAGAGCTGTCCAGTTTTTTCTTCTCACCCTCTTAAAATAGGAGATACCACCTTATAATTATAAGGTGTTAGTCTAGTAAACACGCCAGCGAATTATGAAAACTCAATATTTTGACACTTTGCTGCAATTTTTTCCTCAATTACCAAACACTCAGTGTTAACCACTTGATTTGGAGAAACCAAACAAGACTTATTACTGGTAGACAAAGCTGGCTACTCACATGGTGTAAGCAAAAATGTGCATTGTGTTATTTGTACCTACATGATCTCAGCAGAGGCGATGTGCAGCAGGATTGGGGTAGTGAAGTCTGCAGTGTGCACTTCCAAATCTCATAATCCTAAAACATGCAATTTTCAAAGTTAAATTATAGGAAAAAGGACATAAAAAAAAAAAAAAAAAAAAAAAAACTGAACAATTAAACATTTTAAATAACAATCTAAGTTTTTTTTACATTCCTTTAAAATAAACTTCCCTTGTGAGGAACCCTTCAATTAGAGGAATTAAAGGGACACTCAATCAAAATTAAACTTTCATTATTCTGATAGAGCATGCCAATTTAAAAAACTTTCCAATTTACTTCCATTAACAAAATGTGCACAGTCTTTTTATATTTAAACTTTTTGAGTCACCAGCTCCTACTGAGCATGTGCAAGAAAAAGTGTGTATGCATTTGTGAATGGCTGATGGCTGTCACATGGTATGTGTATGCATTTGTGATTGGCTGATGGCTGTCACATGGTACAGGGGGAGTGGAAAAAGACATAACTTTTAAAATTGTCAGAAAAAAAAAAAATCTACTACTCATTTGAAGCTCAGACTAAGTGCTATTGCACTGTCTTGTTATCTTGCATTTGATGATTATGCAAATCTACTGTGTTGACTGGTCCTTTAAAAAGACTGTAAAGTCAGAGTAAATCTAGGTAGGCCCAGGGACTACCGGGAGCTAGCAGCCAATGACGAGACATATGTGCGCAGTCAACAATGACTAGCTAGCTTCCAGGAGTGCATCCTGAGCTTACCAAGATTAATCTTCAACAATGGATAGCAAGAAAACAAAAGAAAATAGAAGGAAAATGGAAATTTATAAATTGCGCACTACATCCAAATCTAGAACTTTTAAAAGGGGGACGTTTCCCCCCGCATTACTCGTCATTGGTGCCACCATATAAAAATATGTCTTTTAATGCAATTCCAGTGCAGACATGTTTACACTTGTGCAGCAACTCTCCTTCAGAGTAACCTAAGTTGAAAATGGCAGCACCCATAATTAGAGGGAGGCACATGAAGTGTTTAGATATAAATCTCTAGAGCCACCATTATGTATTGGCAGGAACCTTAGATAAGAGACTGTGCCTGAATGTATGCAGGAAAGACTGGTGTGCCACACTTGCATAGAGTATATGGGATTGTGGATGTGTTACTTCCCCTTGTGTATACAGAGACCCTTTGAAAATGCCTAAATACACTGCACATGGCAATACCTTAAAAGTAATTTGTGCATCCAACAGGGCATAATTAAAATGTATTACAGGTTTTTGTAAAACAGCTATTCTTGTAATGAGTTTTTAAAGGGCCTTCCTAGTTACAAATTTCATGTTCTAATTTTTTATATCATGCCATTTTAACACTAGTGACCTTGCAACTACGTGTTGAACACCTGAAAAGGGGTTAAAATGCCACAGAGAACTGCTACTGACCTAATCAGCAGGAGCACAAACTGGGTTGTGTTACTACCAATGCTGATTGGCTCACCGGCAGCTTTCAATCAGTACTGCGTTTAGCACCTTTACAGAAGTTATAGAGGTGCAGGGCTGCTAGCAATAGCATGCTTTAACAATTTAAATAATGGTGTGCTAGCTATCCAGCATGTCGCCAACTGGCCCACACGACTATTGGACAAGAGGTGGAAACGTCACCTCACAGCAAAGTAGCGTACGGCCGTGGGCTGCCTGAGGCTCTCGGTGCAGCAAACGCTTCAGACAAATAAAAGGAACTTTCAGCATAAAGTATTTTTATTTGTTTCACAAAAGCTAGGATTTGTTATCACTTTAAAGTCCAATTTATTTTTATTGATGGTAAATCCTAGCGTTTGTTAAACACTTGAATACCATCACTAAGCTTGATGCTTATTTGCACGAATAATATTCAACAACCCCCTACCTCAAAATATAATCACTACAGTTATATAGTTAGGCTGTGAGAGGTGTCTATCAGCCAGCAAGCAGGGAATTACTAGATATTTAAAAAAGGTACATGAAACCCAAACATTTTCTTTTATGGTTCAGACAGAAAATGGGATTTTAAACAACTTTCCAATTTACTTCTATTTTGTAAACTGCTTCATTCTCTTGGTATCCTTAGATGAAAAGCAAACCTAGGTAGGCTCAGGAGCTGGCATTACTGGGAGCTAGCTACTGATTTGGTGGCTGCACAAAAATGATTGCAGATAACTAATTGGAAAGTTGTGTGAATCACATACTCTACTTGAATCCTGAAAAATAAGAAAATGAAAATAATGTTGGGTTCCATGTCCCTATAAACATCCTTGGTTTTTAAATATTGAACAAATTCTTTTTATTTACAAAATAATTTTATTGACTAATGAACCTGGTTTTCCAATGTAAACAAGAACATTTGCATTTGGTGTCCTGCAAAAAAACACAAAAGGGGTTATTCCTCACAACCTGCAAAATATTTAGGGAGCAAAACAAATAATTTTATTTTTCAGATATTTATCAGCTGAACATTTAAGTAGATTTTTTTGTAGATATTGAAAATGCATAACTGGCCTAAGGTAAAGAAGCTCATTGGCTCACAAGCATATGACTGGTTATTCTAAGTCTTAATTAAAAACTAATAAATGACCGCCTTCTATAGTGAGGCAGTAAGAGTTACCTCACACCGCACTGGTATATTACAGTTAGCTGCCTCACCACAACATAAAGGGGCTGCGAGCTGTCAGTCACGCTTTGCCTCAATGACCACGACGCCGGATGCTTCCTCCACACATGGAAGCCGAATTCCAGTGACAGGAACAACTTCCGGTGACGTCACCGCACCCAATGGCCTCCATAGCTAACAACGTCACAGCCTTGATGTGACCTTAGCTCCGAGCTCCGTGCTGGGGGGAGATCCACTTTCGTAGCCCAAGGTCTCCGTACCTCATATATTACGGAATATCTGCAGCGGTGGCTCACCAAACCATAATACGCCATACCACCGCACTCCAACAAACGCTCACCTCCTCTCCTTACGACGGTCGCTGCCTCACTGAGCATAAAATGGGAAATATCGCCTACAAAATGGCGTCTGCCCATTTGACAAGCGCATGCGTACTAGAGCGAAGCGCCACAGCTCACGCCCCCCACCTCACAGCAACTTCAGCTTGTTCTAAACGCGGCTTAGTTCCGTTTCCAGGAAACAGAGTAGCCAATCATAGCGCGAGGAAAGCCTCAATGCCCTTTCCGACGAGCCAATTAGTTCTCTATACTCTTCATCCGGATCTACAATGACCAATCACATAGAGGTGTAGGCTGTCTTTACTCTTCCATTGCCAATGACAAATGACAGCAAAGTACAACCAATCGGACGAAGAGTTGGTTATACCTGTATCGAGTATGACCAACCAAAACTTAGCAAAGCTTTACCAATGGACGCTTGGGAGGAATCCACCAATCATGTGTCCGTAGGCTTCCCCACGGCATGAGCGCGGACCAATAGTATTCCGAGAAGCATTGCTCCTGCTCAACAGCTTGTTATTCGTTTATTGCTTGCAGTTCCTTGCGAGTGGGGTGTTGTAGGAGCGCAGAGTGTGAGTTAACTTTCCACGGGTGCCCGTGTTTGTCCCTTGGGGTGGTGTGGGTGTAGGACTGGTAGATGCGTAATTCCCAGAGCGGACTTTGTAGCAGGATACGGGGCTGGCTATTGAATGGCTGCGGGAAACCAGGCTGGGAATGTGGGGATCCCGCTCTGCCAGACTGGTACTGAGGGCACAGCGTGAGGTGACGTGGGGTGCACGGCTCGCGACCAGCAGCTTCCTCGGGACGATCCAGGGCTGGATGAAGCGAGTGTGACGGGTCACGGCGCTCTGACAGGAGAAGCGACCGCCCTGCAGCCCCAGCACAAAGCTTGGGCCCCGGGGAGCTGAGTGAGAGCGGAACCGACCCCCAGCGAGACACTCCGGACTGAGAGCCATCTCCTGAGTGAGAGACTTCTTTTTCTATGGGAGAAAGACCGAGATCATTGGCAGAGCCCTCCTGTGAGAGAAATCCTCTGTGACCGAATCTTAGTGAGTGACCGAGTTCTGACAGAGAGAGAGACTTTCTGAGGTAGGGAGAGACTCCTGGGGGTAAAAATTAACACACGACACAGAATAGAGTGAGACAGAGCTCGACTCTTAGTGAGTGACCGAGAGAGACATCATGAGCTGGGGGAGACTCTTCTCACGTGAGGCAGAGACCTGAGTGACCCTTGTGAGAGGCAGAGACCTGAGTGACCCTTGTGAGAGGCAGAGACCTGAGTGACCCTTGTGAGAGGCAGAGACCTGAGTGACCCTTGTGAGAGGCAGAGACCTGAGGTAAAGAGAGACTCCTGGAACTGAGATCCTCAAATAGACAGACCTGAGTGACCCCTGTGAGAGGCAGAAACATGAGTGACCAAGCTCTGACAGCTTTCTAGGACTCTCCCAAGTATTCCATGTGAGACACTTATTCTTTTTGACAGACCTACTATGAGGGAGAAACCATTTTAGTCTAGAGTCCCCCTATTTTGCAGTGAGTGACCACTTATAAGAGACAGACCGACTAGCAGTTAAAGTGCCACAGACAGACCTCCTGCTGTGATAGAGAGAGCCCAGGACAGAAACCACACAGCTAATTAGAGACAGAGACCGTCAGTGAGAGAGGTACTAACTGTAAGTCAGAGAGAGACTCTGCCATATATGAGAGCATATCCAAGAGAGAGACATCTACCAAAAGACAGTGACTTGCATTGAGAGAGGCCTAAACAGTGACCATCACCAGTGAGAGAACAGTCTCCCTTTCCTCATAGCTTAGGACTTAGAGACCTTCACCAAAAGAAACTCCAATGGCTAAAACCTTCATGACTGCATCTCATCAGGGTACATTGAGAGGAACAAACAGACCCTCATGCATAGAGCAAGATATCCCCCCACCCCATTCTTAGTTACCCTGGATTTAACTTCCCTTCTTTTGGAACCGTCACTTCTGTTGAGAAAATAATATATACAATTTCTTTTGTCTTTTCACAGTTGTGAAGGATAACCTTCGAGCTGGAATCCCTCAAATAACCTCTGATCATGAAGGTGAGTGATTTATATCCTTACTTGCACGGGTGGGCTGCTTATACTGAAGTTTTTGATGGTTGGGGGCTGCAGCAGAATGTGCTGCAAATTCCTTCAAATGGGTTATGGGCATTTTTGTTTTGGAACCTCACATTGCTCTGTTTGTTGATATCCGTAAAATATCTGTTGTAATAAAGACTGGGGATATACATCACGCTTAGTGTTGTATATTTATTAACCCTTGGCTGCCATAGATGGTTACGAGGCCCCTTCTACTTTTAGGTCACAAGTATTGGTTAACTTTCCTTGCATCAGCGTTTGATCTGTATTAAAGGGACATTAAGTTGAAACTGATTTCCTGAAAAATCTTATGCACATTGTAATGCACATTTATTTATTTTGCCTCCTTTTCCAGTATTATAGATCTTAAATTGTAGTTTTTCCCACTGCCCCTAGAGACTCTAGAGTGCATTCTGTGGAATTTAGAAACATGGTCGTCCTACATCCTGCTCCGCTTGATCAGAGTAGTAGCTAATTTTTACGCTGTAATTGGTCACAGCAAAGTGACAAGATAAACACCACTTGAGGCTTTGCAAGGGGGGTCTCTTGGGATGGCAATAAAGTTGCTAAAATATTATAGTTTACATGCCTTTAAACCATTTGTTTTGGTCGTGCATATCTTTTGCAATGCAGTAATTCATTTGTGACATACCGTGTATAAAAGTTATTTTAATGTCCCTTTATCAAGCGCAACATTAACAAATGCCTTATATCTTTGTTCGTGTGTTTTTTTAACTTTTGTGTTTTACCTTTTAAGTGTAAAGTTCTCATACATTCTTATAGAACAGGTTATGTTTTTTTTCCAAGGTAAGATTGCTGCCCAACATAGCATTTATTTAATAAGCTAATACAGCTTTTCTCATCTTATGCTATGAAATTAGGAGCAGTATTCATTTCTTTAAAGCACAGAAAGGGTAGTCTTACCCTGACTGAAAGTAAATAAGAAATAGCTCAAATATCTATTATCTAAAATAGTTTTTTCTTTCTTTCTTTAAATGGTTCACTGTAGATATGCATCTGATAGTGCAGCAGTGCTACTGAAAGGACAAACTGCTTCAACTGGTGCCAGTTGTCCATAGAGATGCATTTACTGTGGATAAGAACAGGCCAGAGCTGATTATGTGCAAAATGGCTTCACTCTGAAGCTACAGTATCAGTGATAAATGTACTTTAACTAAGGGTTTGGCAAATCCTGGGAATCAATTAGTCATAGCTTTTAAAGTTCTAGTTCTTGCTCCTATAAATATATATTTTTTTTCATACATAAATACATAGATAAAATTATTTTTTGACTTCTAAAAAATGCCATGGTCCACGGCTGTGTATTCTAGATGACTCATAATTTTCAAATACAATTTTTCATCCCTTCTTTAAAGGTACATAGTATTTGTGTCACGTCCTTATGTTTATTAACGGTTGCATTATTATTAATATACCTTCAGTTTAGCCACATTTGGATCTTATAAAGTAGTTACCGGGTATCTGTGTTTTGCAGATTTTGCTTTGGTGCACAGAAGGATATCGTTATACCAAAGGCAGGGCACAAAATGCTTACACCTAGTGCAAGAGAGATCAGTAGAGTTATATGTATTACACAGTATAGCATATTGTGCAGGGTAGAGCATTGCAGCTGATGATGGCTATACAGTTTGACAATAACACAGAAAAAAACCGGAGGACGTGCAGCCTGAAGCACAGGATAGGTTATCTGCTGTCAGCTTCTGTTTGTAGTACGTTATTCTAGTGCTGGCAGTGTCAACCCCAAAGTACACATTTACCTTTGTCTGTAGCGGCTGCACTCTCTCTTTTACACTCTGCATTGCGCTTTCTTTAATACTTCAATCCCTTCCTTGCCATTGCTTGGAAATAAATAGTCCCTTTGTTGTTGTACTTAATAAGTGCATACTTTGGTACCCAATCTGAATGGATTACAAAGTGCATAACTGTCTGTGAGCAGGAAGCGAGAACTGATTTACAAATAAACCATTGCAGATCTGTTTGCTGTATACTTTGTTAGCTGCCTGTGCATTTTGCATGTCTTTTATTGTAAAATCCACTGCTGTTTACAGATTTAATTCTGTTTGGCTCATATACAGGAAATCTTCTTTATCCTGTCGTTTAGCAATATTCAGTGCAACATTGTTTGGCACCATCTCTGCCAGCCAAGGGGTTATATCGGACATTTAACTATTTCCTAGAAATATCCTCTTTACTGTTGTTTTTTGTTTAATCCATTCCACTTCTAGTGCTACCAATCTATCTACATTTTGTAACTGGGCAGGAGCCGATTTGTTTATGACACTGTCACTTTTTTCTTCTGAGAGCTTGTGATAGCAATTTATTTTACGTCAGAGCACAGCTTCCCTTATGCTAACACACAATACTGTACAACTTCATTTAGTTCTTATGGTTTAGTTTTGTATTGTGTTTTTTTTAGTTCTCTTATTTATATTCCTACTAATGCGTCTCTTTACTGTGTGGCCAGGTGACATGTTACAGACTAGACTTAAAGGGACAGTCTAATTGCTTGCTTACATTTGTTAGAGCATGTCATTTTTGCTTTATTAACCCCAGCAAACTGTGTGTTTAATCCCGCCAATTGGTTAAACACATAGATAAAGCCCTGTCAACCATTCAACAGCATCAGTCACACAAACCCTCCAATCACTGGCTATGCCCTAGAAGGGAGCTGCATTTTACTTGTGCAAGGATTAAACACATAGTTATGCAACAATTAGTGTCATTTACTTTAGAATGTCACTTCAGTCGTATAGGCAGTTAGCAGGTGCCCTGCTTTATAATAGTCACAGAATAGGACAGATATGTGTGAGGGTCACAAGTCAGCTGAATAACATTGCTAGCTGGCTCTGTGTTATATTCTTGTCGCACACCATTACTGGACATAGATGGATACAAAGTAAAATCTGCAGTTTGTAGACCAAAGTTTGTTTTTTGTTTTTTTTTTATCTAAAGAATGGCATTTTAAACTGTTGTTATTAAAAATAATAATAATGTTCCAGAACCAGTAAAAGACATGTTTAAATATAACATACACATGCATGAAACGTTCAAGGGTTTCTGTCCCACACATTCCTCATATCTCAACATATTTGTAATCACTAAACGTTGCAGTATCTAGACATCTGGCAGAGTGTTCTGTCATCTTCTGATAATATTCAGAGCACCAAAATGACAACATTTTAAATAATTGGACAATTTTGGGACTCTGGCTCCTAAACTATTTACATTTGACTTTTCAGAGTTCCTGTCTTGCTATGAGAGATCCTCGTTTACTAGCGTCCATAGAAATCAGCTTGTTTTAGTCTGCCCTTGTATGTTCCAGTTTAATTGATATTTAAATGTATCTTGTGTCTAATTTAGGCAGCTGATGAGCCTGCCTACCTGACTGTGGGGACTGATGTCAGCGCCAAGTACCGTGGTGCCTTCTGCGAGGCAAAAATCAAAACCGTTAAACGCCTTGTGAAAGTCAAGGTAAGTTCATGTAGTTATATGTTTTGCAGTGTAGGGACAATTACATTGAAAAGCCTCGTATGCATTGGTAGTTCTAAGAGGGGTCCTGGAGAAACTACACCAATTTATTAATAGAAGCGCCAGTGGTTCCTTTTTAAAGAATGGCTGTTTTTTGTTTTTTTTTTGTTTTATTATTATTAGAATCATATTAAGGTTGGGATAAAGTTAAATATTAAAGTTGGTGTTTAGTATAAAGTAGTCAACTTTTTGTAGCCCTCAAATTTTATGGTCTAGAGCCAAACCTGCTCTTGAGTTTACTGTAAAAAAAAAATAATATGGAACTGTTTTGCATTTTAATAATAAAGTGAAATCCCTTTAAATCTTGCAACTTGTAGCTAGCTTGTGAACTGTATAATTCATGATGATATTATTATTATTATTATTATTATTATCCTTTGAAGTGTTAGACTATTCTTTTCTGTTACTTCTGTGTTCTTTTCTGTTACTTTAAGAACAATCTCGATTTCCATGTAGAGGAATTTTTAAAATCTGACAACCTATATAGTTACAGGACATGTTCCTTACTGTACAATTATAATCTGTAAGTCATTCAGTAAGATACAGATCGTTGTCCCATGCTCTAGTGAGGGTGAATATCTGCTGATTTGTTAATATATAGTTATGAAACGTGCTTTGTATTTTATATAAAACAAATAAAAAGTAATTTTAATAAAAAAAAAAAAAATCCAGCTATTTTTAAAACGTATGTGTATTTAAAACGTATGTGTGTATATATATATATATATATATATATATAACAATTTTTAGATGATAAAAAAAAAAAGAGAGAATCAAGTTGGTTTGCTGTCTCATTGAAGGGACAGTACATTAAAAATGTCAAAATTAACCGTTATGTTTTAGATAGAGCATGCATGCAATTTAAAAAAATCTAATTTCTTCATTCTTTTGGTTTCCTTTGTTGAATAATAAAGCTAGATAGTATTCTATGACGGTAATGTTTGCAATGTACAATGTGTAACATGGTACAAATATTGTTCCAAACACTGCTGCTGACAGATGGCTAAAGACACGTGCACGCTCCCGAGCTCACCTCAAAATATTCTTTAAGAAAGGATACCAAGGGAACTAAACAACGTTTATAATAAAAGTAAATTGGAAATTTTTAAATTTTTTTGTAATCGCATTCTCTATCTGAACCATGAGTTTAATTTGACTGTACCGTGCAAACACACACTGCGCAAGTAAAACCTTAGTAGAATTTGCACCTCTGCTTGGCTTCATTAATCAATATTGGTAAGGTGATGTTAAAGGAACCTTAAAGTAATTTTTATGTCAGCAATTAAAGGGATATAAAGGTCCAAATTGAAATGCGTGCACACACACACATTTCAATTTTGCATAAATGCTTCTAATAAAAGTTCTTAATTTTTTTTCTGCCGCATACGCACATATCCACCTTCTCAGAGAGTCAGCGATGGCTTGTATGACACAGAAGCAATACACACCATCTTCAGCTCTCTGGGCTTGAATACTTCTGCATAGACCTGCACAGGATATGTGCGTATGCCGCAGAATAACAGTAATAACTTTTACTAGAAGCAGTTTAGCTAATGGAAGTATATTGCAAAAATGCTTCTATTTGAAATTGAAATGCACGTTTGCACATTTTAATTTTTATCTTTCTATCTCTTTAAGAAATACATTGTAAAAATCTGAATACAAAGGTCCTTTTGTTTAAAAAGTTTGCAGGGTCTTCCTATCAGGGAAACGGCTCTTGATAAAGCGTTGATTATGTTTATCTGATCTTCTTTGGGGCAGATAATGATAAAATATATAAATTAACAATTGTTTTTTTAGAGGCTCTGACATTTCAACGTGACCTTTCAATACTTCTTTAAAGGGACACTAAACCCAATTTTTTTTATTTCATGATTCAGATAGAGCATGAGATTTTAAGCACCTTTCTAATTTACTCCTATTATCAATTTTTCTTTATTCTCTTGCTATCTTGATTTGAAAAAGCAGTACTGTAAGCTTTAGAGCCAGACCATTTTTTGTTCAGCACATGGGTAGCACTTGCTGATTTGTGGCTAAATGTAGCAAACCAATCAGCAGCTCTACCAAGGTGCTGAACTAAAAAATGGGCCGGCTCCTAACCTTTTATTAATGCTTTTTCAAATCAAGATAACATGAGAACAAAGTAAAATTGATAACAGGAGTAAATTAGAAAGTTGCTTAAAATTGCATGCTCTATCTGAATCATGAAAGAAAAAATGAGGGGTTAGTATGCAATTTTAAACAGCTTTCCATTTTACTTCTATTATCTTGTTTGCTTTATTCTATATATATCCTTTTTTGAAAACCATATCTAAATAGGCTCAGTAGCTGCTGATTGGTGACTGCACATAGATGCCTTGTGTGATTGGTTCACCCATGTGTATAGCTATTTCTTCAACAAATTATATCTAAAGAATGAAGCCAATTAAATTATAGAGAATAGAATTTTAAACAACATTCCAATTTACCTCTATCTGAATCATGAAAGAAAAATATTGGGTTTCATGTCCCTTTCCGCAAGTTACTGCTTGGAACAACATTCGGTGGTTGCTGAGGAGAATACGTGGAAGAGTGTTTTTGCTTATATAGTTTTTTTAACAAAATATAGAAATTTGCTTTGCTTTTAGAATTTGGCTCATCGTGTTGCTGTATGTAGCTTAATATTAAAGGGATAGGAAAGTCAAAATTAAAGTTGCCTGATTCAGATAGAGCATGTCATTTTAAGACACTTTTTTTAAATTCATTTCTATTTTCAAATGTGCTTTGTTCTCTTAGTATCCCTTGTTAAAAAAACAATACGCACATATCCTACACTAGTGGGAGCTGCTGCTAATTGGTGCCTGCACACATTTGTCTCTTGTGATTGGCTAAATAGATATTTTCAGCTTCCTGCCAGTAGTGCAATGCTGTCCTTTCAGCAATGGATAACAAGAGAATGAAAAAAATTTGATAATAGAATTAAATTGTAAATTTGTTTAAAATTGTATGTTCTATCTGAATCATAAAATAACATTTTGGGGTTTACTATCCCTTTACTATAAAGTGAAGTTTTGATCTCTTTTGTTTTTTTTTTTTCCAGTTTAAGATTTTTTTGTTCTCTTGGTTGCTTTTTTTAAGGTATGCACTATGACTTGTGTGTAGGGTGCAATAACATGCGGTTTGAATGCATGTGCACAGGATACAGCTACGTACACCCAATTTATGTCTTTAGTTTAATTATCTGTATCTAAATCTCATTCTGGTACTGGCGGCGCTTTCACTGTTATTTGCATTATTGGAATCGCATTTTGTTTTACAGGTGACTCTAAAGCAGGACAGCTCAACCCAGCTAGTACAGGACGACCAAGTCAAGGGGCCCTTAAGGGTAAGAGAAGCACAAAGGGGGACAATAGTTTAATAATGAGATAATCTTGTGCATACATGTTTGCCTCTAATTATAGGTTTTATTCTCATATAAATACGCTCCTGCACTGATTTAGCAGCATGTAGGAGGCCTCAGGGTTCTGAATGTGCTCCAGCTTATGTAGGGGACTTAAAGGGACAGTCAACACCAGAATATTTGATGTTTAAAAAGATAATCCCTTTATTACCCATTCCTCAGTTTTGCATAAGCAACACTGTTATAGAAATATACTTTTTATCTCTGTGATTACCTTGTATCTAAGCCTCTGCAGACTGCTCCTTATCTCAGTTCTTTTAACAGACTTGCATTTTAGCCAATCAGTGCTCACTCCAGGGTAACTTCACGTGCATGAGCTCAATGCTATCTATATGAAACACATGATCTAATGCCCTCTAGTGGTCAAAATGCTTTCAGATTAGAGGCAGTCTTCAAGGTCTAATAAATTAGCATATAAACCTCCTAGGTTTAGCTTTCAACTAAGAATACTAAGAGAGCAAAGCAAAATTGGTGATAAAAGTAAATTGGAAAGTTGTTTAAAATTACATTCCCTGTCCCTTTTTAATGGTGTCTTTAATTTTATCTTCTTTATGTCTTTCTAAATATGTTCACATTGTTGTGTGAAATACATAACACTTTGAAATTTTAATTATGCTTAAAGGGACGTTAAACAGCTGAGTACAAATACAGCAGAATGGTTACTATTCGCTTTACTATTTTTCCTCCTGTACCTGCAGCTGTCTTCAATGTCATTCTCTTATTTTAACCCCTTACAGGTATTTTTTAGTGAAGCGCTGCATCTTCACACAGGGCGTCGTCATCTTGGAGCTTATGTGTGTTTTGTAACTGTGCAAAAAAACCTTCCAAATTGTAACTATTCCGCTCTTTATTATATGAGCTAAACTGAAGTGAAAGTGCTCTGCTTCCCTCACAGGATGTAACAATACGTGAGCTACAAGATGGCGGCCCCCAGTATAAAATGCGCAACTGGATTCTGTATTGAGTTATAATAAGAGATTGGCTCTAAAGAGAGGTTCAGTAGGGATAACAATAAAATAGTGAGTAGTAATCCTGTTACTGTAGCTGTAACCAGTGGTTTAATTTACCTTTTTTTTTTTTTTTTAAAGTGAAAGTGAAATCCAAATAAAACTTTCATAATTCAGAGAGAGCACGCAATTTTAAACAACTTTAAAATTTGCTTTTTTTTACTTGGTATCCTTTGTTGAAGCTAGTTGCTGATGGGTATTTGTACACAAATGCATATTGTCATTGGCTCTCCAGATGCACACAGCTAGTTCCCAGTAGTGCATTGCTGCTTGTTTAACAAAGGATAGCAAGATAATGAAGCAAATATGATAACAAGTATTTTGGAAAGGTATTTATAATTGTATGTTCTGTCTGGATCCAGAAAGAAAAAAATAGTTTCATGTCCCTTTATGCATGTGGGGTGTCACTACTCACTGGTACAGCTGTGGGAGTTGTACTGCCAGCTATTGAGTAATCTGTCCCTAAAGATGAAATATGCACTTCCTACCAAAAAAATACATTGTCGTGTTTCAGTGATTCTCTTTGATATGCACTTCTGTGAAATTCTGTATATACAGATCAGTTATTCACACAGGTTTCTAAATTGTACTGTGCAGGTTGGGGCGACTGTTGAAATGAAAACACCTGATGGGTCCCAGCAGGAAGCGATTATCTGTAAATTGACAGATGCCAGCTGGTATACTGTGGGTAAGTAGTTGCTTTTTGTTCCAGATTATTATTATTATTAGCCGTTATTTGTAGAGCGCCAACAGATTCCACAGTGCGGAGATTGACACTTGTGCATATTCTTCTCAGCCTTAAATGGGCAGCAAACATTTCATATTTCTCAACATATTTAAAAATGATAACTGTAGTTGTGATATGATGGGAATCTCGATTGCTGATATATTTTGAAACGCTAAAAATTACCTTTTAAAATTGCCGTTGGCTGCCCCTAGCTCATGTCCTGGAATATACAGACTGAGGCATGAATATTAGGGATTCTACTCCCTGGAGAGCTTACAGTCATAATAAAGACGGCGCACTGATGCAGTAAACACGCGCTAGTGCTTTCTTGCACCATGATCTGAAGTATCACTTTACATTTGTATAAAATATACCAGTGTCTCCTGTTGTCTCATTATCCACTATTAGAGTCTTTATCAGTATTCTGATTGGTTTTTTTTTCCAGTTGTGTGTAAGAGTTTAATAAGGAACTTTCTGATAAAATATCATTATTCAGATACAATCTTACAGTTAACAGCTATAGAACTAATGTGCTCTAAAATACATTGCAAAATATCAAATAAGACTGGCATAGTGCATGTTGGCAATCCGTGCTGCTTTTAATTCTCTATATATTGTAGTCCTGTAAGCAATTTTACAGTGTATTTACTAGTGCTAATTCTGTGTATCTTGTACTAATGTTAGACTTTGTTAAGATTAAATGCTTCTCAGCACCACATTGTTAATAGAAAATGTTTTTTTTTTTTTTTGTTTTTTTTTTACAGGTTTACTTTAAAGGGACAGTAAAGTTAAAAATTAAACTGATGATTCAGATAGAGCATACCATTTTATAAAACTGCTTTCAAATGTTCTTCTGTTATCTAATTGGTATCATTCTCTTGTTGAAATGCTTACCTACGTAGGCTCAGCAGCGACAATGCACTACTGGTACCTAACTGCTGATAGGTGGCTGCAGATTTATGCCTCTTGTCATTGGCTTACCTGATGTGTTTAGCTAGCTCCCAGTAATGCATTGCTGCACTTTCAACTATGGATAACAATTTGACCATATAAGGAAATTGGAAAGATTTTTTAAAATTGTAAACTGTATCTGAATCATAAAAGAAAAATTGTGTTTTATATTCTTTTAAATATAAACGTAGCTTTAATTAGACTTTTTTTGGGGGAATGTTTTTCATACGATGATGTATATCGGTAATATCTGACAATTTTAAAGGGACCTTTCTAGTGTAAAAATGTCATCAGAGCATTTTATTTTATAACCAGTTGCTGGCTTTTGCTATGTATTTAACCTCTGAATAGGGTTTAATCACACAGTCAAAGTTGTGCTCCTGTGCCAGTTAAGATGATACAGCTGGTTAGACATGAGAAACCGTTATACATGCGTATGCTCTGATCATTGGCTGCATCCTGATCTGGGTGTTTTAAAAGTTCAACTCAGATTCAGAAGGTTTAAAGATTTAGCCAAAGAAACTTGTTTAAAAATAAAATGTTCTAATATACAGTATGGGTGTCCTTTAATTAAACCATTAATGTAATCTGCCTGGTAAACGTGTCCGTGGGTATTCTGTAATGGCACTTATGATGCTGAGTTTGTCCCTGAGCATTTATACTGGTTAGGTTCAGCACCGTGTGTAATCACAGGCACTGACATTTCTTGTGTATTATAGAAAAAACATATTTGTGTTGATTCATATTATAGTTTTTTTTTTTGTTTTTCCATAGCTTCTTCTTTTTTGTTTTTCCATAGCTTCTTTTTTTTTGTTTTTCCATAGCTTCTTTTTTTTTGTTTTTCCATAGCTTCTTTTTTTTTGTTTTTCCATAGCTTCTTTTTTTTTTTTTTTTTTTTTTTTTTTTTTCTCCTGACACTTTGTGTCAGATCTTAAAGTCTCATGTAAAGTTGTACACAAAGCCTCAACTGTGTGTAGTGTTTGACATGTGAACAGGCTCTAGTGCTGGTGACACATTTATGTAGCCACTAACTTTTATATCCATAAAGCATTATTTATTTTTGTGGAAATTTGTAGTTTTTGATGATGGAGATGAAAGGACTTTAAGGCGAACATCACTGTGCTTGAAGGGGGAAAGGCATTTTGCAGAGAGTGAGGTAAAAAATAACTTTATTGTCCAAACTTACTTTTATATAACATAACATTTATTTGATATATCTATTTGTAATTTTTTATTTTTTTTCTTCTATAACTCCATAGACCTTGGACCAACTTCCATTAACAAATCCAGAACATTTTGGCACTCCAGTAATTGGGAAAAAATCAAATAGGGGAAGGAGATCCTCTCTTCCAATGTAAGTAATCATTTTTTATTTGTAATATTAGTATCTTGTAGATGTTTTATTAATCGGGGCATTTGCTCATGTTTTTATTTTTTATCAATACAGTTTATAGAACCACTGCTCTCTTGTATGACTTTAAAAATATGATTAATGTAATGGTTCTTCTGATACCCTTTTGCTGATAAATGCTGAATCATTTTGAAATATTTCATTCAATTAGTGGCGCGTAACAAATCTAGCAACCTCTTGGTATAAACTAGAGAGGTAACAGTAAGGCCGTATGAAGGACTATTTATACTTCTTCCCCTGGGAGCGATGAGCACTCCGAGGGTACCAATCACACTAACGTGAACTCTGAGGACTGTTTAAGTTACCATGGAGATTACTCCTTTCCCAGTTGTTACCTTATATAATAAGTACAGACGCTTTCTGGATATCAATTTGTAATTCTTTCATTCAGAACCTATTTTTATTTTTTTATACACCAGATATTTATTATAATAAAAACCAAAGGATTGCGCATTTCTATTTTTGCTTTCCTTGAATATGTAAAGTTTACGGCATGGACATAAGTAGAAACAAGATCTTTCTATAAGACTGTAGAGCAGCCGTGTTTGTATGTATTTGTGGGCCCTGGTTTGCCTGCACCAACTTCATGTAGATGTTTAAAGGTGACGTGCTGTTTTCATGTATATTTGTATGTAAATTAACTATAGGAATAAAAGTTGTTAGTTGCAGCTAGTGTGTTAATTAGCAGTTTGATTACTAAAAGTGCTTGTTATAAACAGCGTAAACTTGCTTTCTCTAGTAAACCACCATGTGTTTAAACCATTCATTGACTTAAGTAGCCGAGCATCAGGGCACATGAAAATAATCTGCTTCTTCAACTGTAGGACAGAGGATGAAAAAGAAGAGGAAAGCAGTGAAGACGAAGATGAAGATGTGAAACGTGTTGGTGATGAACTCCTGGGCAAAGTAGTGTGTGTGAACTGTAACCCTGAAAAAGACACAGAGTGGTATCCAGCTCTGGTAGGTTCAGTTTGCTTCTATTTAAGCATTACTGGGAGCTGGCTGTTGATTGGTGGTTGCACACATATGCTTCTTGTTATTGGCTCACAGATGTGTTCAGCTAGCTCCCAGTAGTGCTTTTGTTGCATAGTTATATCCAGGCAGCTGTGCAATAATAAAGTGCTCTAATACATTGTTTCCTTTTTACACTTTAATGTATCTGTACATAAGAACAGCCAGCAAATCACCCTGTGATCTGCTACTTCTGATTAAACACATTTTTGTTTGATTCAGTAATTCTAGGTATTTTCTAAAGCAAAAATTCAATTCTCTAATTTGATGTCATTTTTGCGTTACTGACTGTAAAATATGACTTTTACCCCCACAAATGGGTTAAACATATAGGTAAAGTCCTCCTCAGTAGCTGCAAGACTTGTGATGCGCTACATACAACTGCTGCTCCTGATTGGCTGGCCAGCTTTTGCCTGCTTGCAGTTCTGGAGTAGGGATTTAGGTATGTGTTTAATCCCTTTGGATGGGGTTAAACACACAGTAAGATACGGTCATTCGCATGGAGTAGAACATTTATGTTTTGTATTAGTGTCCATTTTATTTGTTTTTAATATAAATGTTTGGGTTTAGATTTTTATTTTGGTATCAAAAATATCACAATATGTATAGAGCTGTGTTTGCATAACCTGCATTAAAGTTTGAGTTGTGACATATTTGTTATTTCCGCTGTGTAATGTGCGTTGGGATCCTCTCTGTTAGTGGTTTCTGCTGTTTGGTGCAATAATAATCCTGCAAACAAAAGGATCTTGACATGAATGTTATGCACAAGGTTTTATGTATCACTTCCTAGTGTTCTCCACAGAACATTTTATCAGACTTATGAAGTAGCCAGGCGGGGGAAGTGTAATAGTCTGCTATCCAAAGCACACATTAACATAAATGTAATGATCATTTGTGCAATAAAAATTTGAACATTTTTAATATTAACTCATTTGAGCTTAAAAATGGCTAAAATTTTAGCCGGGTGGTCGGTAAAATCAGCCGCGTGGTGCATCCGCTAAAACGTCCTGGGGGGAACTCTGACTTCCAGTATTGATGCCGTATTTTTTAAAAAATTTGCATGTTTGCCTCTTCATTTGCGAGTGTCTGGGAGCTGCTAAAAGGTAATCTCTTGAGACTTAAAGGGACAGTCAACACCAGTATTTTTGTTGTTTAAAAAGATAGATAATCCCTTTATTACCCATCTCCCAGTTTTGCATAACAGTTATATTAATACACTGTTTACCTCTGTAATAACCTTGTATCTAAGCCAATGCAGACTGTCCCCTTATTTCAGTTCTTTTGACAGACTTGCATTTTAGCCAATCAGTGCTGACTCCTAGGTAACTTCACATGCGTGAGCTCAATGTTATCTATATGACACACGTGATCTCTCTCTCTCTCGTAATGCATTGCTGCTCCTGATAACAAGAGAACAAAGAAAATTAGATAATAGAAATTTGAGAAGTTGTTTAAAGTTACATTTTCTATCTAAATCATGAATGTTTAATTCTGGTGTGTGTCCCTTTAACTGTAACGTACACTCACAAGAAATATTTTTAGTAGCATCCTATTACAATATTTTATGTACAATAAGAAGATCTTGTGTGGGTTTTTTTTTTATATATGTTAGCTCACCTTCAGAATGTGTGTTGGGGGTGAATTTGGTCCCCTGTGAAAAGGCTGAACAAACCCTATTTTAGATAAAAAAAAATTCTACTCCATTAGTTATGGGCTTTGTAACAGGTGTTAGTTTTAACTGGTGGTTGTGCAGTGTGCATGAGCTAAAATGTACTCCTAGGTCCTGTAAAAGGCTACAGTTTAACTAGATGCCGGCTTTTTACAGAGGAAAATAGCCCAGCTTCATGTTATTACAGACGTGACCGTTTCTACGTTCCTTCACTCTGCTCTGTTGTGTCATTTTATATTAAAACCAATATTTATCAAAATTCGAAGAGAAAAAAAGGACAACACACTTCTCTTATTCATTAAAGTTCCGCTCTTGTTTCCTCAAGTTGCTGTATTTGAACAATAACTAAAGTTTTAGAAGAACACCGACATGTCACAGAGTTAGTAATCTGTTTGCTAAGGGCCAATAGCACTATGTCCTGGCATTTGATCACTTGGAAGCTTTAGTATGAAGATCATAACTGGCATTGTGTCCTGGGCGTTTTGTCTGCCCAGCATCCCTTTTGTTATGATTTATCTGAAAAACCCTTTTTATCAGGGTTGAGTTAGCTATGTTAAGCCCCATTGCAACACCGCTGAATTTAGTTTTAACGGAGAGGCTGGCAGACTGATGTCATTGTCTGGTGCTTGTGGTGCAAATGTAGTGTATTAAAGGGACATTATACACTCATTTTTTCTTTGCATAAATGTTTTGTAGATCTATTCATACAGCCCATAAAGTTTTTTTGTTGTGTTTTTTTTTTTTTTTTAAATGTATAGTTTTGCTTATTTTTAAATAACATTGCTCTGATTTCCAGAGTACTAACCAAGCCCCAAAGTTTTATGAGAATACCGTCAGCTACCTTCTCCAACTTGCTCCTGTTTGTGTAAAGGGTCTTTTCATATGCAAAAGAAGGGAGAGGAGGGGGGGAGTGTCTTGTTTCCTACTTGCAGTGGGCTTTCCAGCAACCTTTTCAACAGAGCTAAACTGAGAGCTTCTACGTAATTTTTTAAACCGTTTTATACTGGATTTTTATATCAGTATCTGTGCATCTTATTCTTTATAGTAGTGTCTTTTACATCCATTCAAAATGAAATGCATAAACTAGCTTATACGTCCAATATAGCTATTCCAACAGGCCATGTATTCACAGTGCATTATAGGAAGTGTTAGTAAAGTCCAAATAGAATTTAGTTAAACCTATATCGGGAGTATAGTCGCACAACCTTTAGAATGAGAGATTGCAAAATACAAATGATCTGAGTTCTAATAATCTATGAGGTAGCCACCAATCAGCAAGCACTACACAGGGCGGGTTCTGAACCAAAAATGGGTCGACTACTAAGCTTACATTTCTGCTTTTTCAAATAAAGATAGCAAGAGAACGAATAAAAATTGATAATAGGAGTAAATTAGAACGTTTCTAAAAAGTGCTCTATCTGAATTATAAAAGAAAAGGATTGGGATTAGTATCCCTTTAATGCCTCAATTTCTTAGCAGTTTTACATCCTTTTCTAAAGCCATTTTTACATTTTTGTACTCATTGCTATAAACATCAGCTGTGATCTGTTTTTATTAGTGAGGATAACAACAGTTAACCTTCATGTCCTGTTAGGATGTCGGTGAGGATTGGTCTCTGAAACAGCTCACACCATATGGTTGAAACTAAATAGGGCCAATAGTATGTTTTGTTTAAAAATCCATTGATGGAAATAGATGGTTTAAGGAGAAAATGTGTTTTGACTTTAATGTCCCTTTAAATCTGTTTGGTTAAAGGGAGTTGCGTGCTTGCCAGAAGCTGCGTTTTTCAATATTGACTTACAAATTCTTCTATCAAGAGAGAATTAGTTGTGGAAAACAATATAAACTGCATATTTTAAATTGAGTATTTTGATGATTACGGTGTTTAATTGTATATTTTTTTTCTTTATTTAAGGTTGTATCTCCCAGCTGCAATGATGATTCTACAGTGAAAAAAGACCAGTGTTTAGTTCGATCATTTGTAGATACCAAATTGTAAGTAGTTTAAATGTTACTGCTTTTAATTTATATGCAAAATGTGTATATTTATGAGGTGAATGCCTAAAAACCATAATTCAGAAACTCCTATAACATTCGAGTTGTCTAATCTGTACCAATAAAAACGCAACACAAGATGACCATTTGCAGTGGCTACAGGTTTAACAAAAAGCTACAGTTGTGACTGAGATAAATCAGATATTTTAGTAAAAAGTTAGACACAGAATTCAAAATGAAACTTTCACTATTTAGATGGATTGGACAATATAAGAGAACTTTCCAGTCTACTAATATTCACTGTTAATGTTTGCAGAGGTAGACTCAGGAGTGTGAATGTATCTTGAACGCTATATGTATAAGTTTGCAAACACTGCTACCATATAGTACTTGTTCCCTAGCCTACCTAAGTATGCTCTAGGCATGTGCAAATTGCCTTTTTCCCGGCATGTGTTTATGGCAAGTGGCAACCAAACAAATATAAACACAATTTATACATTCCATTTTAAAGAAACAATATGAACACATTTTGTATTGCTGTCACCTGCTGCAGGACTTTACATATCATGGCACAGATGTTGTAGAATCTTGCTCTTGTTGTTTGATTATTCTGCGTACAATAGCACTTCTGCCTCCTAAGTGTTGCTGACTCAATAATAATAATATTCCTAGCTCCTAATTCTCAGCCCCTGCAGCAAATTAATTCAAGTATGCCTGGGATTTGCATAAGGCTATTCTGTGCATTAGTTCCACTTTGTAGAGGAATATGAGCAGACTTTTCTACAGTTCTCTAAGTTTTTTGTTTATGCTTTGTGTAGCAGATTTAAATTGCTTTAGTTTATTTATATTTTTTTCTTGTCCTAAAGCCATTCAGTTGCAAGGAAAGACCTTCATGAACTTGATATTAACATACTGAAATCTGTTCATTCTTCTAACCAAGGTGAGTTAACAAACAAATGATTTGCTCTCTGACCGAAAACTCTGTAAAACACTTTTGCCAAACTGCGTTGGTTTTGTGTTGGGTTTTAGCTTGAAATCCTTATAAAGTTCTTATCTTAAAGGGACATAATACTCATATGCTAAATCACTTCAAACTGATGCAGTATAACTGTAAAAAGCTGACAGGAAAATATCACCTTAGCATCTCTATGTAAAAAAGAAAGATATTTTACCTCACAATCTCCTAAGTTCTGTGTAAAAAGTTATACTCCGCTGCTCCCAGCTACAGGTAAAAAAAATAAAATAAATAATAATGAAGAAATGAACAGCAGCCAATCGGCATCAGCAGTGCTGAGGTCATGAACTCTCTTACTGTGATTTCACTTAACTCTCATGAGATTTCATAGTAAACTTCCTTAAAATGAATAGGGAAATGAGATGAGGCACGTAAGCTCACTCCCTTAGCTGTCCCGGGACAGACATACTGATTTGCTGCTTAGAAGTCCTTTACAATGGGATGTGGTTACTGAGGAATTTTTGAGGTAAAATATCTTTCTTTTTTACATAGAGATGTTCAGGTGATATTTTCTAGTCGGCTTTTTACAGCTATGCTGCATCACTTTCATGTGGTTAAACATTTGGGTATCATGGCCCTTTAAACAAAATGACTATACGTTACCTGTATATGCCTATATAATTCTTTGTTCTGTTAATTTTTTTATGACCTATATTTGCGTACGTTGCACTGTAAGTCTGTAGATTTAAAATAAATTACTTTTACTACAAAGTATTAACCGCACAACTCCCCGCAGGGATTCAGCAGGTTGTTTTGCAACTCCCTAGCAAACAAAGGGGGGTAACTGATCAGTATGAATACCTGTTGTGGAGCATTAGTTTGCCCAGTTATTTATACATTTGGCCTGTTTGCAGTGAAGGAGTCTTGTAGTAGACTGATATCCTTTAATTCCTGAGCGTCCCTGTGTAAAGCCATTACTCCAGGAATTTATGATGCCAGCACTCATGGCTTTTCTTTAGAATCTCATGTACTGGGGGTCCCCGACTACAGTTAAAATTCACTAAAGGGTCCCAAGCAAATGCCCATATTCTATCTTTTACATTTACTTTTTCTCATTTTGAACACAAATGATCTAATTCTGGTCTTAAATACTAATAATAGTTTATAAATAATAACAAAATAGTTAATTGTGCATAGTAAAAAAAAAAATCTAATGCACAATTTCATTATTTCTTTATTTTGCCCACTGCTCATATAATTTACATCTAGAATTTGTTGGTTTTTCAACCTTCCCCCTCTATAGAAACTGGAGTGCATCTAGCATTATTTATAACACACTGACCTTGCTACACAATAACTGCTTAATTAGTGCATGAGCTCATTAAAGGGACATTCTACAGTAAAACATTTGTGCATAAATGTTTTATAGATTTATTTATTTAGCCCATCTGGGCGTGTTTTGGTAAAAAATTATAGTTTTTGTTTATTTTTAAATAACATTGTGCTGATTTTCAGACGCCTAACCAAGCCTCAAAGTTTTAGATGTATACTGATGTATTGCTTCTGTTTGTATAATGGGTCTTTTATATGCAGGGGAGGGTCTGCTCTCAGCCCTTTTCACTGGGTGTCCCAGCCTAACCTCATCAACAGTGCTAAACAGGGAGCCTCTAAGTATGTTTTTAAAAGGTTTTATACTGGATTTTTAGATCCGTATCTGCACATATTTTTCTTTATAGAAAATAAAAAAAACGTATCGGCTCTTATGATATCTAAAGTATACACATGCAACAAAATATAATAAGAAATGTGAATAAAAATAAATATAAAAAAAAACAAACAAACAAGTAAACTCAGGCAAAATATATGAAATCAATACTGGGTGGTCCCCCAAAAGTAAATGTGCATAAGCAAAAACTTGTAAGAGATGGACAGTGGCATGTAACATAAACCCCCAATGTCCAAAAAGTTAAAAAATGTGCCACCACTGGTGTGAGACCATACAGACAGTACTTGTTGGCTCCTTTCCTAGGAGTGGGGAAATGAGATACGGTAATCCCAAAAGCAGTGCCGCTCTCCAAGCAGGAGGAGTTTGGTGGAAACACTCCCTGGATGAACTAGACAAAAACAAGAGAAGACAGCGCACACGCTTCTCCAAGTGTAGACGTTTAATTGCACTCAAATAGCGCAAGGTAAAAGAACACTTACAGTGTGTATGAGATAAATAGCATATAAAAGCAACTCAAACTGCAACACACGTCCCACCTGGTACCTCTATGAAGCGATCAGTCCAATCCTGTTAGTATAGTATTGCAAGATTAGCGGAAATTCCCCTAGACTGCCACAGTCAAAACTCGTCTCAGGTGAAGATGTTGACGGTTAGTTGTAGGCTTGGGTGTTAGGTTTCCGTAACGTACAGTCTCCAGTGTAGATCGCACTAAGGATTGCCGGGTTGTGTCAAACTTCCTCTCATATTATTCTTTAAAGTAGTGTCTATTACATGCAGTTAAATAAAAAATGGTGTATACTACCCCTTTAACATCTGTCCCTATTTGACCAAGACAAATGTATCTGAGGCTTTGTTATTAGCCTGGTCTAGAGATGTTCATTCAGAGGCAGCCCTTCGTGTCACTTGGCTTTTTTCATTACAAAATTCATTCTTGTACAACATGAACATGCTAATATTTGGATTTTGCACAAATTGTGGCGTGTCGCTGTTACACAAGAATGAATATGCCAACAAAAATAGCTGAGCAGCACCAAGGACCATCTTTTGCATTTGGAGGTTCATGAGACCTCAGGATGCACATCTCTTCCCTGGACTACTGATATATCTAAACAATGTAAATTTAGCTAATAGAATTAAAGGGACACTGAACCCAAATTTTTATTTCATTCAGATAGAGCAGACATTTTAAGCAACTTTCTAATTTGCAAATACCGTACTCGCGTAAGCAATATTTTGCTCTCCACTCGTAATCTCGCCCAAAATATTAATCTAGCAAGTATTGGCGTAATTTCTTGTTACTCTAGAACTGTTGTTAGCTGTAAAATTGTTATGTTTGCAAGATTTGCCGGTGTTGAATGTGCAGAATTACAAACAAACAAAATCCCTATTGGATTCCAGGTATGCAAGAAGCCTTCGCTTTTGTGAAGTCTCGGACTGTTCCTGAGAACTGGAAAATGGACATGAATGAAATCCTGGAGTCTTCCTGTAGTGAAGATGAAGATGGAGCGCCAGACCTCAGCGATGGGGAACAGGGCAAAGGTGTAGAGGAAGAAGCAGAGGTAATTAATGGTTTAAAAACATGATGTTTTTCCAACTGCTGCCAGCTCGTAATTTATGTGTTTATACTTTAGGGAAGAGAAGGGAAATAGGTGATAGGATAGTAACGTATCTGCAAACTGATTCAATTCAGTTACTTTTGATTCACTTTTATTAATTTACTTAATCTGTTTGGGTTAGTGTTTGTTTTTACTATTTATGATGATGATTTTTTGCTATGGTTGGTGTATGTGCTATTTATGAAAATTGTTTTCCAATGTACGTACGTATATGTGTATGTGTATATATATATATATATATCTCCCAAAAACACCAGGATTTTCACCAAGACTTGTAGTCAAATGTATTAATAAATTTGACTACAAGTCTTTGTGAAAATTCTGGTTTGTTGCTGTTTTTTTCTATATCTATTATTTACAAGCTGAACAGCTAGGTGGTTGACCCTAGGAGGGCGGAGATATATTATGTTATACACTGGTTAGTTAACGTCCTTGTTTACAATGAATCCTCCAATCATAGTTGTCAGGTAGCAGTGCAGCATCATATGTGCCTGCCGTTGTATTTTAATAGGGTGTTAAACCATTTGAGATTGTAATCTAAAATGTTCAGTTATGTGTAGTAAAAGAACACAACTTTCCAGTATACTTTAAATAATTATTTATTGTATCCTCTTTTCCTTTAATAAAATTATGAAAATTGTGGTCCTTCCACTTCCTGTTAATAGTGCACATTTTAGACTTATCACTGCTATTCCAATGCAGTAATTGGTTGCACACTCTAGTGGCCATTTTCTTACTGTCCCTGATTGGCCTCATCAGTGAAGGAAACCTAAGTTCCAACATGGCACCGCCCACTGTTTTATGGACACTAAAACTTTAAACTTATTTTTTCAATATTTAAGCAACAAATATAATTTAAAAAATACAACTGCATTATTCTAAGGTTAATCTTTGCTTTGAATACAGCATTCTATCTAGCATGTATTTATTGTTGAATGTCTCTTTAAGAGCACACAGGAAGCCCCTTTTGGGGGGGGGATTTGAAATGCAAGTAAGAACATTGTGAAACTGAGCCCTTGCTAGCCATACTGCTCAGAAGCATCTCACTAGAGTGACCCTTATGTTAAATTCAGGAGAGATTCTTGCTAAAATACTGAGATTAGCTGCTATAAAAAATGACTTATAGGGGCCGATTTATGAAAGTTGGAGTGAACATGATACGATGTAACGTATCATGTCCACCGCACATCGATCATTGATAAATGCAGACAGCATACGCTGTCGACATTTATCATTGCACAAGCAGTTCTTGTAAAATGCCGCCCCCTGCAGATTGGCCGCTAGCAGGGGGTGTCAATCGGCCCGATCGTATGGGATCAGGCGTATTGATGTCCGCAGCCTCAGAGCAGATGAGCAAGTTATTAAGCAGCAGGCTTCATTACTCCTGTTTCGGACGAGCCTGAAGACTCGCCCAGAAACAGGGGCATCAAGCTCCATTCGGAGCTTGATAATTTGGCCCGTAGTGTTAGTATAAAGACCACTTCATTGCATCAATGGAGAAATGCAGTGCAGTACTAAATATCTGTAATATATTTATAATATAGTTAGTAATAATCTCTCCCTTTTTAAAGGGACAGTCAACACCTGACACAACCGGATTCCATATGTTTGTAACGCAAACAAAGATCCACCTTCTCTATTACCTCTATCTTTGTCCTAGGAATCCTTCCAAATACATACGTTAATGTAGTCGAAATATGGCCGCCAAATTCCCCCCACGGTTACGTACTAACCTTCTCTTTCAGTCCATCCTCCAATCAGAATGGAATCCTCAGTCAGAATCTTTACTCGTTCACGGTGTTTTGCGCATGCACAATTCAATAGGAACTAAAAAAGCGCTACATTATTCTCCCCAATAGTTTCCGACGTATTATATTTTAAACAGTACCATATTACTTAACACTGATCTAATTAATTGGATGTGTCAAGTCCGATTGCTGATTTACAAATGCGCATGCGCAATGACATATCGTGCGCGTCAATCCCTTCATAAACGAGCGTGATTTAGAAGTGAGATGGGGAAGAAGGAGGAGGGGGAGAAATAGGGAAGGGAGCCAGTGCCGGCGGATTTTCGTTTGCGTTACAAACCTATGGAATCCGGTTGTGTCGGGTGTTAACTGTCCCTTTTAATCAAGTATTATGTTCTGTTCTTGCCTTTTTTACATGCCCTTGGGTTATTATTATTATTATTATTGGTTATTTGTAGAGCGCCAACAGATTCCGCAAGGTTTTTATCTTTAGTATGTATAACAGCCAGTGCATGAGGGATTTGTGTTTTCAATGCAGTGAGAAATCACCTAGGTTGGGGCTGTTCTTGACTCATTCTTTTAGAGGGCAATATTTGCTCTTGCAGATGCCTGTTTTTTGCATGTAGGCCTGGATCATTACTTATGTAGGTCTGAACATATTCTGAGAAATACAGCTCCTAATCTCTCGGGCTGTTCCACACACTCATCCCTGACACCAAGACTGGTACCTTAACTGTCTTACGTAGTCTTGTATTTGATTCCCTACCTGACGTAGACTGGTGAATTGTATGATCTGTTATGTGGATCATAGTTCGTCTGTTGCTTATTACTTCTCATTTCGGTAAAATCTGTTAAGTGATGGTAAATCCAAGCATTTAACAAACGCTAGGATTTACCATCACTAAAAATCAAGTGGAGGTTAAGTGATCAAATATGTAAAAAAGAGTGCTAAACTCCTCCTGACTGTGCCGTTGCATAATCGCTAAACTCTGTGGCTCCTGTGCGCTCTAATTTTCCTCTACCCCATAAGAATACTGTAGCACGTCACTTCCGATGACGTAGAATCAGCTGTTTGAACGCAAATTCCTTTACAACGCAAGCTCTTCACTGCATCACCACATTATCCAGGGCCTCACCACATTCTAATCGCAGCAGTCCAGCATTCCTATGGGGTCGAGAACAAATCGGAGCAAAAATAGACCCCAACAGAAACTAATCTCTACAACGGAACTGCTTGCTAACCACACATATATACGGTGCACTGTAATTTCCCCATCTACACTCCCCTTTTGCCCCTCTTGAACCACCCAGACAGAGGCTGAAAAGGTAGTGAAGATGGAGGAATTACAGTGCCCATCGTAAATATGTTTGATGCGTTGACTCGATAAAGCTCATGAGCACGTCGGGGATTTGCTGTCAGACAGCTGAGCGTGTAACACACCTCCGGAAGTGACTTGGTCCAGCATTTTTATGGGTCAAGGAAAATTATAAAACACCAGCTGCTCACGGCACATCATCCTCCTTCAATGAGGTGACATTTGCACATCTAAACCAATAGCCGTGCGTGTCAATTGACTGTGTTCTATATGCACGCACGGCTATTGGTTTAGAGGTGCAAGTGTCACCTCATAGGTAGAAGAGCAATGTGCAGTGGGCGGTCGGTGTTCTATAATTTTCCTCGACCCATAAGAATGCTGGACCACGTCACTTCTGGAGGTGTGTTACACTCACTGCTCAGCTATCTGACTGAGTTTAGTGATTGTGCAATGGCACAGTCGGTGTGAGTTTAGCAACTTTTTTTTACATATATGACCACTTAAACTGCACTTTAATTTTGTTCTGTTTTGGGGTTTGTATATTGTGCTATCGTGTATGTAATAAATATGTAGGTTCAGTATTAACATAGAATGTTGCAGCTCATTAAGTTATCTAGTGTGAGTAATCTCTACTTTTTTTTTTTTTTACTGGTTCTTATTTAAAAATAAGCAAAACTATAATTTTTTTTTATTAACATTGCTCTGATTTTCAGACACCTAACCAAGCCCCAAAGTTTTAGGAGAATACTGATGTATACCTACTCCAGCTTACTCCTGTTTATGTAAAGAGTCTTTTCATATGCAGAGAAAGGGGGAGGATGGAGTGTCTGTTTTTCAGTGGGTGTTTCTGTAACCATTTCAACAGTGCTAAATTGGGAGCTTCTAAGTTAAGTTTTTAATATAAACGTTTTTATACTGGATTTTTATATCCGTATCTGTGCATATTATTCTTTATATTAGTGTCTATTGCATGCAGTTAAATAACAAATGGTGTATACAGTCCCTTTAAAGGAATAATCTAGTCAAAATTAAATTTTTATGATTCATACAGAGCATGAGATTTTAAGCAACTTTCTAATTTACTCCTTTTATTAAATTTTCTTCGTTCTCTTGGTATCTTTATTTGAATGTAATTATAGGGGGCGGCCCATTTTTGGTTCACAACCTGGGTAGCGCTTGCGGAGTGGTGGCTACATTTAGACACTAATCAGAAAGTGCTACCCAGGTGCTGAACCAAAAATTGGCAGGCTCCTATACTTACATTATTGTAACATAGTAACATAGTAACATAGTAGATAAGGTTGAAAAAAGACTGAAGTCCATCGAGTTCAACCTATACAAATCTAAAATACTTACAAAAAGCTCCAGTTAAGCTTAAATAACCCCATTAAAATGTGACCCATTTAATACTAGCAATCATATCCATGAATTTTGTTTATATACAGAAATTTATCCAGACTATTTTTAAATGTATCTATGGTATTGGCATTCACTACCTCCTTTGGTAATGAGTTCCACAATTTTATTGCTCTTACAGTGAAAAAACGTTTCCGTTGCAGGAGATTAAATCTCCTTTCCTCCAACCTTAAATTATGACCTCTTGTCAGAAACAATTTTCTTGGAATAAAAAGAGCTTCTGCCATCTCTGTATATGGGCCTTGAATATATTTATATAAAGTAATCATGTCACCTCTCAAGCGCCTTTTTTCTAAAGAGAACAGACCCAGTTTGGCTAGCCTCTCCTCATAGGTTAATTTCTCCAATCCCCTTATTAGCTTTGTGGCCCTTCTCTGAACTTTTTCTAGTTCTGCAATATCTTTTTTAGCAATCGGTCCCCAGAACTGCACTCCAAACTCAAGGTGAGGTCTTACCAGGGCTTTATATAATGACAGAATTATGCTTTCCTCCCTTGAATCAATGCCTCTTTTAATACATGCTAGTATCTTATTAGCCTTTGAAGCCGCTGCCCTGCATTGTGCACTCATCTTTAGCTTGTTATCTATTACTACTCCCAAATCCCTTTCCTCCTGTGTTTGGCTAAGTCTTGTCCCATTTAAAAAATACATAGCCTGCTTATTTTTACTTCCAAAATGTAGAACCTTACATTTTTCCGTATTAAATCTCATTTTCCATTCACTTGCCCATAGTTCTAATTTTAGCAAATCCCTTTGCAAAGAGAGTTCATCCTGCTCTGACCTAATGACCTTACTTAACTTAGTATCATCTGCAAAAATAGAGATGTCGCTATTTAATCCTTGCTCCAAGTCATTTATAAAAATATTAAAAAGAACAGGGCCCAGTACTGATCCCTGGGGGACGCCACTGATTACCTTTGTCCAATCTGAGTATGATCCATTTACTGCTACTCGTTGCTCCCTATCTTTTATCCAGTTATTTATCCATGAGCTAACATTTTCAGCTATTCCCAGTCCCTTAATTTTGTGCATTAATCTCTCATGTGGCACTGTATCAAATGCCTTTGCAAAATCTAAGTATATCACATCAACTGATTCCCCTTTATCTATATTTTTACTTACTTCCTCGTAGAATCTAATTAGATTAGTTTGACATGATCTATTTCTCCTAAAGCCATGCTGATTAGAACTCATAATCTTGTTTACACGAATATGCTCATCAATATAATCCCTTATAATCCCTTCAAATATCTTCCCCACTATTGATGTCAGACTAACTGGTCTATAGCTTCCTGGATTATTTTCAAATAAAGATACCAAGAGAGCAAAGAAAAATTGATGATCAGAGTAAATTAGAAAGTTGCTTAAAATTGCCTGCTCTATCTGAATCACAAATTTTATTTATTTATTTATTTTTTTAAATGCTTTAAACAATTTTTATTGAAAAATATAAAGGCATTACATGAAAAGCATAGAATCAAAAACAATACATCTCAGATATAGACAGATTCATTACTGGTACAAAACAGGTGTTACGACATCCTAGTATCTTCTCCTTTCTATATGAATAGCATGGTCCAAAATACCTGACTTCTACAATAGACAAGAGTGTTGCTTAAACAAAAGAATATTATATATTATTAAAGTTATTATTTCGCCCTATTGGGAAAAGGTCTCACAATTAGTGTATTATTTTGGTGATTAGTAGATAATACACGAAGTGGATAAACAAGATATTGTATGTTTAGGAAAAAATGTTGAGATTGAAGGTTCGTCCATCTGTTAATCATGTTAAATCTAGAGGTAATTGTGGTTTTGTTTCCCAAAGAAAATTCATATTGTAAAATACATCCAATCTATTTGTAGTCATATAAAAGTACCGCTCAAGAGATAAGTTTGTAGTTATTTGTTGTAGCCAGTTCTGTATAGAGGGTAATTTATCTTGTTTCCAAAGTCTTGGGACCAGTTTCTTTGCGCTATTCAAAATAGTGTGGAACAATTTACCATGTAGTTTTGAGGGAGGTTTGGGAAACATATTAAACTGAAAAATTAGAGGGTCAAGGGGCCAGTCACATTCAAATAAATAATGTATATGAATTCTGACTTCCTCCCAATGTTTTCTTATGTTTGGGCAGTCCCACCAGATATGATCTAGAGAGCCTATTTGACCACATTTCCTCCAGCACTTGTCTGACACTTGAGAAAATATATGTTTTAATCTTAATGGTGTTAGGTACCATTGCATGAGTAGTTTGTCTCTAATATTGTTGAGTGTGAAGAGTGAGAGATGGAGAGGAAAATTGAATTCCATTCAGCTTGTGTTAACTGATAGGGCAAAGAGTCCTGCCATTTTTTGGTATATGATGGTTGTCTTTGATGTTGTGGTGATAATAGGATCTTATATAATATTATTATTATTATTATTATTATTATGATTTATTTGTATAGAGCCGCCAAATTCTGTAGCGCTGGGTACAGTGATAGGGGTATACAATGACAAAGATTTGTTTTAAAATACAAAACATAACAAAACTAAACAAATCTAGTACAGGAGGAAGAGGGCCCTGCTCCGGAGAGCTCACAGCCTACAGGTTTAGGGTGCAGAGACATAAGGTTGGGGTAGCTTGTCACATCGGTTGTAGTTGCAGCAGTGAGTCAGGCAGTTCATGTATTAGTTTGGTTCGGATGAGGGATGGAGGAGAGATGGTAAGCCTCTCTGAATAGGTGGGGTTTCAAGGAGCATCTGAAGCTATACAAGGTTGGAGACAGGAGCGGGGTAGAGAGTTCCAGAGGACAGGAGCAGCACATGCAAAGTCTTATATTGAAGACACTGAGTGTTTGGGTATGTTCGCTGTGCTACAAAGTATTTCAAATTGTTACCGTGAGCGGAATAAAAATGTCTTCAACTTTATGATGTTGTAAGAAATGCGTTATTTGGTGGTAGTGGTACCAGGTCATGAAGGTATCTTTTCCTGTGTCTTGTATTTGATCTATAGGTAGAGTTTTAGAACCATCAGTGATCAAATATACAGGTATAAGTTTGTTTATATCTGTGATGTCTGTATTTGTGTTTTTTCCCTAATGGTAATTCCGGGTTATATAAAATTGGTGTTAAGGGTGAGGGGATATTTGATATGTTAGTATATTAATAATCCGGAATTCGTTGATTATTTGTGGCATGAGTTTAATTTTTCCTTTAAAATTTGCTCCGGAGCAGAAGTGCACTACGAATGAAGTAGATTAAAAGGTTCTTTAAAAGAGCATGCTCTGTCTAAACCATGAAAGTTTAATTTTGTTTTTTCACGTCCCTTTAACTTACCACTTGGTCTCTACAGCTAATGTAGAAGCATAGCTGTTTGTTTGTGATATTTGCCACTTGTTTTAAGTAAATTAAATATTGACAACATTTAGTTGTTTTTTTGTTTCTATAAAATGATGGGTAGTATCATTGCGATGCAACTCACCTGTGGAGCTTTACCTATGTGTTTAACATTTTTGCAGGGGTTAAACTCATTATCAAGTCTTGCTAATAGACAAACTAATGAATTTGAGTAGCAACTTTAAACCAGAATGCAAAAACTATACCATTGGCATTGTATTAATAGCACTAGGTCCTTTACAAAGTATATTGCTGTTGGCCAGGTCTAATTTTAAGATTTTTTTTTAAATTTACTTCTATTTTCAAATGTGCTTCACTTTTGTTCCACCATATTTTATACTGGTGTCAGCGCTAAACTTTTAATACCCCTGAGTAGGACCATACTGGACCTATCGGCATATAAACCTCCAAAGGAAGGACGATATAACGATTAGATACAAATTATACGCATAGTGTTGAGGTTATTCCCCACCTCCCTCTAGTCGTGGTGCCGCCATGTTGTAATCTAGTTTTCAGTACATTTCACTGTTTGCACATGTGCAGCAAGTCTCCTTCAGATACCTGCAGTGTAACCCAGGTTCCATAATAGCAGCATTTAGTCTTAAATGTCCCTTTAAATGTTAATGAGTCTTGTAAACAATAGTAGCTTAATGTATTATATACAATATCATTTTATCTTCCAATATGGAAGTCTGTGAATGAAAAAAAAAAAAATCTGTTCCCGTGAGCATCACGATACATAATAATAGGATTTAATTTGTTGTGGGATATTTTGTCTCATGAGAGTTAATTTATGCTGTTCATTCTCTCCCCATTTCAGGATCTACCTCTCTGTATAGAGGGTAGATTCAGAATCTTCATTGTGTGTAATACAGAGTTCAGAAATGTATGGGGTCCTTTACAAAGTATATTGCTGCTGGCCAGGTCTAATTTTAAGACCCTTTTAAATTCACTTCTATTTTCAAATGTGCTTCGTTTTCTTGGTATCCCTTGTTGGGAAAAAAAACACACTCATATACTACACTAGTGGGAGCTAGCTGCTGATTAGTTCCTGCACACATTTGTATCTTGTGATTGGCTAACTAGTTGTGTTCAGCTATCTGCCAGTAAGTGCAATGTTGTTCTTTCAGCAAAGGATAACAAGAGAATGAAGAATGTTATGATAGAGGTAACTTGGAAAGCTGTTTAAAATTGTGTGTTCTATCCACATCATGAAATAAAAATATTGCATTTCTTGTCCCTTTAAGTTCTTTAAAGTATTTAAAAATGAGCTTTTGTTTAAGAATAATTTGAATGTAAATATTTAGTTTTTAGAGTTGGATGATACTATGGTGTAACTGTGCAATTCTATATCAAGTAAAATAAACACATTGCAGCGTAAAGGCTTTATTAGAATATAGCAGACCTGTTGTGCACATAACCAGTTGTATTCTATTGTGCTAGTTCATGTGTTTGTGATCACAGACCTGAGCCTTCAGGCACTAGTTGCATACAGTAACATGGCTTTAGAAGCAATAGACAGATTAATAAATCGTGTGTGGGCCCTGGTTGTGCCATGTGGCAGGTTAGCAAGCTTTGCACAAGTGCTATAACTCACCTACAGACGGCCAATTAACATGCAGCCCTGCCAGCCTTTGGTGCCCATGATAACAAGTAACAGATACTGTTTATATTATTTAAACGCTGTTATTGTTCTAATATCAGCAAGTTAAGCTGGTGGGTTCTGCTACATCCTCATAAAGAGCAGTGATTTGGTCTGAAACAGGTGAGATATTTCCTTATCTCTCCATGACTGCTTGTCCTTTTTTTGTCTATGTGAAAACCCAGTGTGTTCCCCCTATTTGGGGGCTGCCTAGAGTGTTGCCATGGAAACATGATGTTGGTCAGAATCACGCATGCTCTGCCCAGACAGGAAGGTTGAGCAGAGACTTGGCAAGCTGCCAGGGGAGGTTCGCCAGATGCTTTGAAATGGGGCTGTCTTTTTCTTTTCTTCATGTAATGTCTGTTTTTTCCCATACGGGAGGGAATGCAAGGAAGGCAGAGAGCATGTAGATGCCCTGCCCAGGCAGCCGAGACCCACAGCAGGCCTGCCTCACACAGGACATGCATGAACAATTAAAGCTGTTCCTAGGTAAGCGTTACGTGATGGATTTCAGTTGTGGCTTCTTGTATTGTACAAGTGTTATGTTTCTTTGTTATGTCGTGCAGTGAAATAGAGGCATTTTATTCTCTTGTCTCAGTGGAGAGACGTTCAGCCACACATCATGTACAGACTAAGATTGACATGCTGATGCTGTAACTGTAATTTGCTGTGCTGTTGCTTGTTCATGTGCTTTTATAAAGAGACAGAGAGTGACCTGCCCCCATGATTCTGGGTGTGTTTGTCTTCAGTCTGCAAATCATTACATACAGAGGTGCTGGGCATATTTATGCCTTTCAGATTTTGTTGAGGTCCCAGTGCAGTATATATTGAGCAATAGGAATAGCTATGGCTTTTGTGATTTGTGTTTTGTGTTGTGGCAATGAAGAAGAGAAAAGGAATCGGACTCTAACCATGAGGATCTCTGGCCTGTGTACATGAGGTTTGCATGAAGTGAGTGCAGCTATTCAAATACTCTCTTTATTGTTTGCACAAGAAAACGTATGGCCTCATAAACCAACGTTTAGAAAAGGACAAAGCTTTAAAGATTTCTAGATTATTTTTTCTTCTCAATTGCTCCTTGAAATCCTACCCCAGCAGCCTGTTCTTGTCATGATGAGCCTGTCTTGTATTGATAAGGCAGTGAGTGAGAACGACAAGTGGGTTTGATATTATCCACTTTAATATTTGGCTTTTCATTACTTTTAGACATTATTAGTCTGATGGGGCAATATATGACGTGTACAGCCATTTACCTGCATCAGTGTACGCCATGTCCTCTTCTGATCAGAGTTACTTGTTCTTGCTGATTCCACACCATTAAAGACAAATCAATATGGAACTAGAGAGAGAGAATTGTTTTTGTTTGTTTGGCTAAAACTTGACAAACACAATAATAATGTATTTGCTTGGCATGCTTCTATGAACAATCCTTACACATACTAGCATGTTTCATATTGAATTTGTCTCTGCTTTAAAGTTTGGTGCTATTGAATACATTTTGAGATTAATTTGTGAATAACCGTGTACAGAAATATTGTTCATCATATAACCAACTAATTTCACTTGAGTCATTAAGCCTGGTGTGTATGTACAGATGTGTCCCAAATCAATGTAACATGGGCCTTTACCTAACAAGAAAAAAGATCCCTTTCCTTGTGAGGGTTATAATTTGAAATTCTGTTGCTTTGGTGGTGTCCGTTATCAGTTTTCAGTTAGGCCTCTTAAAGATATCTTGACCGTCCAACTTGCTTTTCTCTTGGATGTTCACAGAAATATGTACTTTGTATACTGCAAAAACAGTTGCGTATTACTAAATCTTTTATTGCCTTTGCTCTTACAGCCAGAAGAGGAAAGTGACCCAGAAGAAAGGGACAATTTTCTTCAGCAGCTTTACAAGTTTATGGAAGACAGAGGTGAAGTACAGTTCTATGTAACGTAATCAGTTCTGCTCACTAAAATATGTTAGACGGCAGTGACCCTAAAGAAATTAGATGTGAATAGCAACAAAAATCCATCTATAGACTTGTAATCATTAACGTGAGACAAAATGATCAGTTTTCTAATTTTATCTGACATGTTTTTGTTTCATATTGCTAGTTTTAAATTGCTTAAAAACCTAATTAACTTAATAGATACAATATCCCTGGGCTTGACAAATTTGTATCAAACCAAGGATCCAGCCAACTGCTTTGGTTTAGGAGCCATGGAGAGGTTTTCTATAGAGAGATTTTGAAAAATATAGTAGCCAGAAGTAACCTTTTGGAGCTGTCCCGTCCCTGGATCTGTCAAGCCCTGTAATAACCCCCCATGTGTTTTGCTTAAATTTGTGACACATCGTCTGTATTCAGTAATTTGACAACCTGGCTGCTATTTTACTGAATGTCACATTTTGTGTTTTCTTTATAAAGATGGTCTATTATGTGCAACAATGTTAGTATCAGTGCTATATATTGTTGCCAACACTTCTGCCATTAAGTGTTAAAGACTCATATCCTACAAGCATAAGTAGGTTTAACCTACAATATAGGATTCTAAGAGGTTGACGCAAATTTGAGAACAGAAGTAAATTGCAAAGTTCTTTAAAATTTTATTCTATCTCTATCTGAACTTTCACTCTTAAAGGTGTTAAGTGGATTATTTGTGTTTTGCTTTTTCTGTATGTATAATATATATTGCTCACCATACTGGTTAATAGTTTTACTTTAATTTGTTTCCTGTGTAAAAGTAATATTTTTATATTTGTCCATTGTCAACATCACAAAAGTCTTTCATTTGCATTTAGCCAAAGCGATAAGCATAATGAGTAAAACTGTGCTCTCATACCAAGGCTACCTATAAGTTGTGTATCACGAGGATCTCGCATCAACCTGATTTTGGCTTTTCTACTTTTGCAGCGGCTGCCTCCAGGCATCAGACTGTAGGCTGTCTCTCACCCACTGACCTGACCTCATGCCACAGGGTTGCTCGCCTACCCAAGGCAGTGACTCGTTCTGTAAGTTTGGTCGGTCTGTGTGGGGGCCCTAAGATTTTCACCTACCTTATGTTGGGGAAGATACCTGTCCCTGTCTAATCCCTTCTTTAATCTTAATTCTTTTTCAAAGGGAGACTTTCAAATTCTAAAACATAATGTCCTACTTCTTTTCCATCCACAGAGGCAAAATAGTATAAGCTGCCTCTCAGCGAGCGTTGCAAGATCACTCTGTAGCCAGAAGCACCTTAATTTACTTATTTTATTTATTTTTGTTCATTTTTAATTGGACAGACTTTTCTGGTGCACACAATCAAAAACTTGTTTTCTTAATTCTTTTTATTCCAAATTGTCCTTGTTTTCAGTTTGGCAAAACATCATGTATCTGACCAGCTCGCTATTGTCACTTTAAGAGGGAAGTGTCACTATGTGTTAGCTATTTTGTTTTGTACCCTGAGATCTCTGAATGTAAATTACTAATAACATATATCACATTTGCCTGTTCATTTCTGGAATTTTGCCACCCTGAATGTGGGACATACATTAAAGAAACCATAAATTTGATTAACAGATTTATGTAGGTCATAGTTGTTTTAATGTCAAGATTTTTTTAATAGGTACCCCAATCAACAAACCACCTGTATTAGGCTACAAGGATCTAAACCTCTTCAAACTTTTCCGGCTTGTGTATCAGCAGGGAGGCTGTGATAATGTGAGTATGATTCTGCATTTAGAGAAACCTAAAATAGTGTCTGATTGCATTTTAATTCATTGTCATTTTTTGCACAGATTGAAAGTGGCTCTGTTTGGAAGCAAATTTATATGGACCTTGGTATTCCTATCCTGAATTCAGCAGCTTCCTACAATGTGAAAACCGCATACAAAAAGTAAGTTCACAGCAGGCGGGAGCATAACATTTCCCATGAAATACTGTGACTGTAATTTTAAACTTCCTTTGAAAAGTGCAAAAAAAAGTTTGAACATTTTGTTTGCTGCAATTATTTTTAAAAATCAAACTCCACTGACCACTTACGGGGGTGGGCCGGGCTTGCCACTGTCATTATTTTGCATTTCCTTACCTTATCGTTTGCACTGAAGCTAATTAGAGACAGATTAGGCTTGTGAAGTCTGCAGAGTGCAAGTCAAATTTTCAGAACAAGAAAACCCACAATTTAAAGACTTAAATCACATTTCTTCCTACACATTGTTGAATAGCTTATATTACAAACGTGTCTACTGTCCCTTTAAATAAAGTCTCCCGAGAGAGAGATCTGCATTCCTTTTAAATGCACCTATATTTTATGTATAAATTGCAAATATTTGCATTTGGTTAGCAGAATGTATCCGGTTTTTACCTTTCCAGATTAGCTGAAGTCAACAGCTCTAGAAAAGCCACTTGTGTGTGTTATCTAGCTTTCCTCTGCTGTTCCCATAATGCACTTGTACAATGATCTATATGTAGTATAATCTGCACTTTGATTAATACATTTGTGAACTTACCATTTTGATAAATATTACAATTCTAATAACATTGCTATAAATAAGACATTTAGGAATAGGTGCAATGTGACTAAGTTGTACCTTTCCCTAAAGGGACATAAAACCCATTTTTTTTTCTTTCATGATTCAGATAGAGAATACAATTGTAAACAACTTTCTAATTTACTTCTGTTATCTAATTTGTATCATTTGTTAAAGGAGCAGCAATGCACTAATGGTTTCTAACTGAACACATGAGTGAGCCAATCACAATCAATATATATATGCAGCCACCAATCAACAGCTAGAACCTAGGTTCTCTACTGCTCCTGAGCTTGCCTAGTAAACCTTTCAACAATGGATAATAAGAGAAGGAAGCAAATTAAATAATAGAAGTAAATTGGAAAGTTGTTTAAAATTGTATTCTCTAACTGAATTATGAAATAAAATTGTGGGTTTCATGTCCCTTTAAGTAATGAGGGTGTTTAATTGCACATTATTTATTCCTTATTTTAAACACATTCTTTTGTAGTAACCCCAGAAATGGCTGCCTGGGGAACTCTTCCTTATATTTTTTATAGTTACAATGATTTTTTTTTATTGATTTTTTTATTCTATCCAAACCAAGGTTTTTTGACACATCCATAAACTGTCTGGTTTTTGTTTTGTTTTTTCTCTCTCAATTGTTAGGTATCTTTATGGGTTTGAGGAATATTGCCGTTCTGCCGATATTCAGTTTAGGACAATTCATCATAATGATCCTAAACCAGTAGAAGAGGTTCCGCAAGAGCAACAGCCAATGGAAAAAAGTGATAATAAAGAGGCTGAAAAACTTCCTGAGGAAGTGAAAATCGAGGAAGACACCGATTCCAGCAGTGAACATGAAAAAGAAGAAACTCAAATTAAATCACCAAGGGTACAACTTACATTTCCTGATGGTGCAATTTGCTTATTTAAAGAGACAGTAAAGTCATTAGACATCCATGATCTAGACATACAATTTAAACAACTTTCCAATTTACTTCTATTATTTAAGTTGCCTCCTCTTGTTATTCTTTGCTTGAAAGGTTTCGGTAAGCTCAGGAGCAGCAAAGAACCTAGGTTCTAGCTGCTGATTGGTGGCTGTGTGTATGTATGTGTGTGTGTGTATGTATGTATGTATGTATGTATGTATGTATGTATGTATATATATATATATATATATATATATATATATATATATATATATATATATATATATATATACTGATTTTTCATTGGCTCACCCATGTGTTCAGTTAGAGACCAGTAGTGCATTGCTGCTCCTTCAACAAATGATACCAAGAAAATTAAACAAATTTGATAATAGAAGTAAACTGAAAAGTTGTTTAAAATTCTACTTAAAGGGACATTAAACCCTTTAGAAAAAGCATACAATTTTAAACAACTTTCTAATTTACTTCTATTATCTAATTTGCTTCATTCTATTGATATACTTTGCTGAAAAGCATATCTAGATAGGCTCAGTAGCTGCTGATTGGTTGCTGCACATAGATGCCTCGTGTGATTGGCTCACCCATGTGCATTGCTATTTCTTTAACAAAGGATATTTAAAGAATGAATCAAATTAGATAATAGAAGTAAATTGGAATGTTGTTTAAAATTGTATTCTCTATCTGAATAATGAAAGAAAGTTTTTGGGTTTAGTGTCCCTTTAAATCATGACAGAAAAATGTTGGATTTTGAAGTCTCTTTAATAAAAATTCAAGGTTAATTTACTAATTGCCTTTTTTTAAAGGATTTTCTTCATACGTATAAGTTTACAACCCCCCCCCCCCCTTTTCTGGTAGCCAAAGATTAACCCAGTGTTGTAGTTTGTGCTATAAATAATATTGAATTTGCTTTGTGCTTAAATTTCTGCTTGAAAGGGACATGAAACTCAAACATTTCCTTTCATGATTCAGCTAGAGAATACAATTTTAAACAACTTTCTAATTTACTTCTATTATCTAATTTGCTTCATTCTCTTGCTATCATTTGTTGAAGGAGCAGCAATGCACTACTGGTTTCTAACGGATCACATGGATGAGCCAATGACGATCGGTGTGTGTGTATATATGTGTATGTATATATATATATATATATATATATATATATATATATATATATATATATATATATATATATATATATATATATATATATATGCAGCCACCAATCAGCAGCTAGAACCTAGGTTCTTTGCTGCTCTTGAGCTTACCTAGATAAACCTTTCAGCAAAGGATAACAAGAGAAGGGAACAAATTAAATAATAGAAGTAAATTGAAAAGTTGTTTAAATTGTATTCTCTATCTGAATCATGAAATAAACATTTTGGGTTTAATGTCCCTTTAAGTTTAGCAGATGCCTTACAGTAAATCTTTTAATATTCGTTGTTTCATTTAAAACCATGACCAAAAAAATAAAATTAAAAAAATGATATGTCCATTCATGATTCACTGAACTCCTAGAATAAATAATAACTGAATTTCTTTCTCTTACAGGGAAGGCGGAGACTTCTGACTCCAGTAATGAAAGATCTGGAGGATACTGACAAAAGAAGAGACAGCAACAAGGAAAACAAAGATATTGAAGACAATTTGGACACAAAGGAGGACAAAAAAGAGGAAGAAACTACTCCAAACAGAAAGTGCGCTTTAGGCAAATTAAAAGGAGAACCAAAAATAAGGAAGCAGGAAGAGTCTGATGAAGAATCTGATGAAGATGACGATAAGCAATGTGATGAGTAAGTTTTCTAAGTGATAAGAATTAGGTCATCTTGGTAACATAGTTCAGAACCTGCAGACCTTGCTCATCTCAGGGGAGACTAATTATAGGGACACTAAACCTAAAAAAACTTTGCAGAAATCAAAATATTGCTAAAGTCATTATAGTTCCTAATACCTTATCCGTTTCTAATATTTATAGTTCTCCTGCCCCCCGGAGACTCATTAACTGAGTCCTACCCAGGGGGACTACCCAGGTAGGAATATGGCAGATTGTAGCCGTGATGTGCATGCGCAAGGTCCCGAAACGCCCTAGAATTATGGCAGTGTCGACACATAGATGCGCAGTGTGTATGCGTGACAGAATAAGACCGTTTGCACATGCCTGCCTGAACTCCATATTTTATTTAATATATTCAAGCTACTGTTGTTTGGACGCTTTTAATAGCTGTTTGACTGCCCCTTTTTAGGGGAAGTATTATGTGATGTAATTCAAGAATAAAACAAATCTGATTTATATTAGAATAAGCTGCATTTTTGGATGAAAATAAGTAAGTTTAACTCTCCTGTGATTAGACATTATACGGCTATGTTTTTATAAATGTACCTGGAGTGTAGTTTTGTAATCTTTTAAGTTTTTTTTTATACGTGTAACAGCTATTAAGGGTACCCTGATAACTGCCGTGTAAGGGGAGAGCAGAGGTATTCAGCAAGAAACGTACATGATTATATATTGTGAAGGGGTGCCACACGTCTTCATAAAACGTATACACAATCTGTCCGCTTCCCAAGTTACGTTGAAAATTCTGGGAAGTCTTCTTTCTATGAAATTCTTTAACACATCTCTTTGTTTTAAGATAATATATATATAATTTAATGTAAATAAATGTAAAGGGACATTCTGGTCAAAATTGAAATGCACTTAGATTATTTACATATTTGAATAGAAACATATTTGCAATATACATGTATTAGCAATTTTTTTTTCCAAAAATGCTTCTAGTAAAAGTTATCACTGTTTATACATTTTTCTCTGCACGTGCATGTGAAGCATAGCTAGATATTCTCGGTGCACTAGCATTTTAAATACTGCAGCTGCTCAGAGCACCAGTGGGGCTGGTGTCATGTCAGCCTCAGCAATTAACAAACTGAGTCCTTACCAGATGGTACAAGCATCTTAGGCTCTCTAAGCAACTGCTATGTTTAAAATGCTGGTGCACGGTGCATACTAAGGGCCATGATACCCAAATGTTGAAACACTTGAAAGTGATGCAGCATAGCTGTCAGCTTTTTACAGTTATATTCTAAATCACTTGAAACTGATGCAGTATGAGTATTATGTCCCTTTAAATACACTTTTTAAACGGCTATAGCTTTTATTAAAGGGACAGTCTAGGCCAAAATAAACTCTCATGATTCAGATAGAGCATGTCATTTTAAACAATTTTCAAATTTACTTTTATCACCAATTTTGCTTTGTTCTCTTGGTATTCTTAGTTGAAAGCTTAAAGGGACACTAAACCCAAATTTTTTCTTTCATGATTCTGATAGAGAATAACATTTTAAGCAACTTTCTAATTTAATCCTATTATCAATTTTTCTTCGTTCTCTTGCTATCTTTATTTAAAAAGCAGGAATGTAATGCATAGGAGCCGGACCATTTTTGGTTGAGAACCTAGGTTATGCTTGCTTATTGGTGGATAGATGTAAGCCTCCAATAAGCAAGCACTATCCATGGTGCTGAACCTAAAATGGGCTGGCTGCTAAGATTTACATTCCTGCTTTTAAAATAAAGATAGCAAGAGAACGAAGAAAAATTGATATTAGTAATAAATTAGAAAGTTGCTAAAAATTTCATGCTCTATCTGAATCATGAAAGTTTAATTTTGACTTGAGGGTCCCTTTAACCTAGGAGGTTCATATGCTAATTTCTTAGACCTTGAAGGCCACCTCTTTTCAGAATGCATTTTAACAGTTTTTCACCACTAGAGGGTGTTAGTTCACGTATTTCATATAGATAACACTGTGCTCGTGCACGTGAAGTTATCTGGGAGCAGGCACTGATTGGCTAAACTGCAAGTCTGTCAAAAGAACTGAAATAAAGGGGCAGTTTGCAGAGGCTTAGATACAAGATAATCACAGAGGTTAAAAGTATATTAATATAACTGTTGGTTATGCAAAACTGGGGAATGGGTAATAAAGGGATTATCTATCTTTTAAAACAATAACAATTCTGGTGTAGACTGTCCCTTTAACCCCTTAACGACACATTGTACAGGGTACGTCTTACACAAACTGGTCTTTAAAGACCAGCGACGTACCCTGTACGTCGTCAGGGGTTTCAAGCGGCTGGAAGCAATGCTGACCGCTTCCAGCCGCTTTCAAGGTATTGCCGTGATGCCTCGATATTGAGGCATCGCTGCAATAACTTTTTTGCACACCGATGCAGAGAGAGCCACTCTGTGACCCTCTCTACATCGGCCAGCGATGGTGCCGATCGTTGGTGGGTGGGAGCCATTGCAGGGAGGCGGGTGGGCAGCCCATCGCTGGGGAACTTCCGTTCCGGCCAGCAGTTGTTGCTGTTGGGAGCGCGCGGGAAGCGAGGGGCGGGTGATCACGATCTAGCCACAAAATAAAAGTGGTGGAAAAGAGTGCTGGGAGTGGGTGGTGGGTGGTAGAGGAAGGGGGTGGATTATTTTCAAAAGGGATCTGGGAGGGGGTAGGGTATGGAGGGGGCAGCTACACTACAGAAAAAGTAGGTTGTAGATTTAAAAAGCCACATTTTGTTTGCAAAGTGGGTACTGGCAGACAGCTGCCAGTACCCAAAAATGGTGGCAAATAGTGGGGGGAGGATTAGAGAGCTCTTTGGGGGGGATCAGGGAGGTTGGGGGCCAAGGGGGGATCCTTCACAGCAGAATATATATTTTATTTTATTTAAAATATTTTTATTTTTTTTATTTTATTTTACTGCTGGCAGACTTTCTGCCAGTACTTAAGATGGCGGGGACAATTGTGGGGGAGGGAAGAGAGCTGTTTGAGAGGGATCAGGGGGTGGGATGTGTCAGATGGGAGGCTGATCTCTACACTAAAGCTAACTCTTCAAGCTCCCTACAAGCTACCTAATTAACCCCGCCACTGCTGGGCTTAATACAAGTGTGGTGTGCAGCAGCATTTAGGGGCCTTCTAATTGCCAAAAAGCAATGCCAAAGCCATATATGTCTGCTATTTCTGAACAAAGGGGATCCCAGGGAAGCATTTACAACCATTTGTGCCATAATTGCACAAGCTGTTTGTAAATAATTTCAGTGAGAAACCCAAAGTTAGTGAAAAAGTGAACGATTTTTTTTATTTGATCGCATTTGGCGGTGAAATGGTGGCATGAAATATATCAAAATGGGCCTAGATCAATACTTTGGGTTGTCTACTACACTACCCTAAAGCTAAAATTAACCCTACAAGCTACCTAATTAACCCCTTTACTGCTGGGCCTAATACAAATGTGGTGCGCAGCGGTATTTAGCGGCCTTCTAATTACCAAAAAGTAATGCTACAGCCATAAATATCTGCTATTTCTGAACAAAGGGGATCCCAGAGAATCATTTACAACCATTTGTGTCATAATTGCACAAGTTGTTTGTAAATAATTTCTGTGAGAAACCTAAAGTTTGTGAAAAAGTTAACTTTTTTTTTTTTTATTTGATCGCATTTGGCTGTGAAATGGTGGCATGAAATATACCAAAATGGGCCTAGATCGATACTTTGGGTTGTTTTCTAAAAAAAATATATACATGTCAAGGGATATTCAGGGATTCCTGACAGATATCAGTGTTACAATGTAACTAGCGCTAATTTTGAAGAAATAAAAAAGTGGTTTGGAAATAGCAAAGTGCTACTTGTATTTATTTCCCTATAACTTGCAAAAAAAGCAAAGAACATGTAAACATTGGGTATTTCTAAACTCAGGACAAAATTTGGAAACTATTTAGCATGGGTGTTTTTTAGTGGTTGTAGATGTGTAACAGATTTTGGGGTCAAAGATAGAAAAAGTGTGTGTTTTTCCATTTTTTCATCATATTTTATATATTCTTTTTTTTATAGTAAATTATAAGATATGATGAAAATAATAGTATCTTTAGAAAATCCATTTAATGGCGAGAATAACGGTATATAATGTGTGGGTACAGTAAATGAGTAAGAGGAAAATACACAGAGGTAAACAAAAACATAGCAGAAATGTAAAAAATAGCCCTGGTCCTTAAAGGGACACTGATCCCAAATTTTTTCTTTTGTGATTCAGATAGAGCATGCAACTTTCTAATTTACTCTGGAGCTTTTTGTAAGTATTTTAGATTTGTATAGGTTGAACTCGATGGACTTCAGTCTTTTTTCAACCTTATCTACTATGTTACTATGTTGTTACTCCTATTATCAATTTTTCTTCGTTCACTTTCTAGCTTTTGCTTTCTTTTTTGGTTCAGACCTCTAGACAGCACTTTTTTTATTGGTGGACGAATTTATCCACCAATCAGCAAGAACAACCCAGGTTGATCACCAAAAATGGGCCAGCATCTAAAGTTATATTCTTGCATTTCAAATAAAGATACCAAGAGAATGAAGAAAATTTGATAATAGGAGTAAATTAGAAAGTTACTTTAAATTTCATGCTCTATCTGTATCGCGAAAGAAAAAAATTGGATTCAGTGTCCCTTTAAGGGAAAGAAATTGAAAAATGGCCTTGTCCTTAAGGGGTTAAAAGCATTTTTGCTAATACATGTATATTACAAACCTGTTTCTAATCAAAACACAAATGCATCCATGTGGTTTTTAATTTTGACTTGAATATCCTTTTAATAATTTTTGGACTTGAAGTTACAATGCAGTGTTAATTTCTTTCCCCACTGTTGATTGTTTTTGATCTAGTCCTTCTATATTCGCTTCTCCTTACATTTGTTTAGATAAAGATTTACAGTTTCTGGCGGCTTCCAGGGCTCTACTTTTTCACTCCTACTCACGTCCCAGCTGTCTGCACACAGCTCATGTATTTTCCATTACCGCCTTTGTGTCTGCATTTTGGCCACTAGATGTCACTCTTTGCATACGTAAATGGACTCTTTTTTTTTTTTTTTTTTTTTTTTTGTGGAGGGCATTTTACAACTTTTGCTTTAAAATAAATGTTCCTGTGATTAATAATATATATTTTTATGCATATGGGTGATGAGTATTTGTCTACCACATCCTATTACTTTTTATTTATGCTTACCTGATAAATTTTATTTCTTTTTTGACACAATGAGTCCACGGATCATCTTAATTACTAATGGGATATTCACCTCCTGGTCAGCAGGAGGAGGCAAAGAGCACCACAGCAGAGCTGTTAAATAGCTCCTCCCTTCCCTCCCACTCCAGTCATTCGACAGAAGTTAGGAAGAGAAAGGAAAAGCCAAGGTGCAGAGGTGTCTGAAGTTTACAAAAATTCACAACCTGTCTAAAAGAACAGGGCAGGCCGTGGGCTCATTGTGTCAAAAAACAAATACATTTATCAGGTAAGCGTAAATTTTCTTTTCTTTTTTAAGACCCGATGAATCCACGGATCATCTTAATTTCTAATGGGATCCAATACCCAAGCTAGAGTACACAGATGATACGGGAGGGACAAGACAGGGAACCTAAACGGAAGGCACCACTGCTTGAAGAACCTTTCTCCCAAAAGCTGCCTCAGCCGAGGCAAAAGTGTCAAATTTTTAAAATTTGAAAAAGTGTGAAGAGAGGACCAAGTTGCAGCCTTGCTAATCTGTTCCACAAAAGCGTCATTTTTTAATGCCCATGAGGAAGCAACAGCCCTCGTGGAATGGGCCGTAACCCTCTCGGGAGGCTGCTGTCCAGCAGTCTCGTATGCGAAACGTATGATACTCTTCAGCCAAAAAGAAAGAGAAATAGCCGTAGCTTTCTGTCCCTTACGTTTTCCAGAGAAAATAACAAACAAAGAAGAAGACTGACGAAAGTCCTTAGTCGCCTGTAAGTAAAACTTTAAAGCACGGACCACGTCTAAATTGTGCAGAAGTCGTTCTTTCTGAGAAGAAGGATTAGGACACAAAGAAGGAACAACAATCTCCTGATTAATGTTCCAATCAGAAACAACCTTAGGAAGAAATCCTAATTTAGTACGTAAAACTACCTTATCTGAATGGAAAATAAGGTAAGGAGATTCGTACTGCAATGCCGATAGCTCTGACACTCTATGAGCCGAAGAAATAGCAACAAGAAATAAAACTTTCCAAGATAACAGCTTAATATCTAAGGAATGCATAGGCTCAAACGGAGCCCCTTGAAGAACTTTGAGTGCTAAATTAAGACTCCATGGAGGAGTAACTGGTTTGAACACAGGCCTGATTCTGACCAAGGCCTGACAAAATGATTGTACATCTGGAATGTCTGCCAGACGTTTGTGTAACAAAATAGATAAGGCCGAGATTTGACCCTTCAGGGAGCTCGTCGATAAACCTTTCTCCAAACCCTCTTGGAGAAAAGACAAAACTCTAGGAATCCTAACTCTACTCCATTAGTAGCCCTTGGATTCACACCAATAGAGATATTTATGCCAAATGTTATGGTAAATCCTCCTAGTTACAGGCTTACAAGCCTGAATCATGGTCTCTATAACCGTTTCAGAAAACCCCCGCTTGGATAAAATTATACGTTCAATCTCCAAGCAGTCAGCTTCAGAGAAACTAGATTTGGGTGAATGAAGGGCCCCTGGATCAGAAGGTCCTTCCTCAACGGGAGTCTCCAAGGTGGCCACCAGGTCTGCATACCAAATCCTGCGAGGTCAGACCGGTGCTATGAGAATCACAGAAGCCCTCTCCTGTTTGATTCGAGTAATTACCTGAGCAAGAAGAGCAAATGGAGAAAATAGGTATGCTAGACTGAAGGTCCAAGAAACCGCCAGGGCATCTATCAGTGCCGCCTGGGGGTCCCTTGACCTTGACCCGTATCTCGGGAGCTTGGCATTATCTTGGATACCTCCTTCATCGCTAAGGAACTCCTCGTTCCTCCCTGATGATTGATGTAAGCCACTGAAGTTATGTTGTCCGATTGGAACCTGATAAACTGGACCGTTGCTAACTGAGGCCAGGCTAGAAGAGCATTGTAGATCGCTCTCAGTTCCAGAATGTTTATGGGGAGAACAGACTCTGAGTGAGTCCAAACTCCCTGAACCTTTAGGGAGCCCCAGACTGCTCCCCACCCCAGAAGGCTGGCGTCTGTTGTCACAATCACCCAAGATGGTCTGGGAAAGCAGGTCCCCTGGGAGAGATGATCCAGCGACAGCCACCATTGAAGAGAGTCCCTTGTCTCCTGCTCCAGAGTTATTTGAGGAGACAAGTCTGCATAATCTCTGTTCCATTGCCTGAGCATGTTTAACTGCAGAGGTCTGAGATGGAAACGAGCAAACGGGATGATGCCCATCGCTGCCACCATTATCACAATTAACTCCATGCACTGAGCCACTGATGGCCAAGGAGTGGACTGAAGGACTAGACAAGTATCTATAATCTTTGATCTCCTGACTTCTGTCAGAAAAATCTTCATGGACAAGGAGTCTATTATGGTTCCCAAGAAAATGACTCTTGTGTGTGGAACTAGGGAACTCGTGCTCAAATTTACCTTCCATCCGTGAGTTCTCAGGAAAGATAACACTAAGTCGGTGTGGGATCTTGCTTGTTGAAAAGATGGCACCTGGACTAGAATGTCGTCCAGATAAGGAGCCACCCCAAGCCCCGTGACCGAAGTACCGCCAACAGAGACCCCAGAACCTTTGTGAAGATTCTGGGAGCGGTGGCCAGGCCGAAAGGAAGAGCCACGAACTGGAAGTGTTTGTCCTGGAAGGCAAATCTTAGAAACCTGTGATGATCCCTGTGAATAGGAACATGTAGGTACGCGTCCTTTAAATCCACAGTTGTCATGAATTGACCCTCCTGGATTAAGGAAAGGATGGAACGAATAGTTTCCATCTTGAAGGACGGAACCCTGAGAAATTTGTTTAGACCCTTTAGATCTTAAATTGGTCTGAAGGTTCCCTCCTTTTTGGGAACCACAAACAGATTGGAATAAAAACCCTGATCCTGTTCCTGTACTGGGACGGGAACAATCACTCCCAGGGTGGAAAAGTCTCTTACACAATGTAAGAAGGCCTCTCTTTTTGTCTGGTCTGCAGATAATCTTTAAAGAAGAAACCTGCCTCTGGGTGGAAAACTCCAATTTGTATCCCTGAGACACTATTTCTATTGCCCAGGGATCCTGAATGTCCCGAACCCAAGCCTGAACGAAGAAGGAAAGTCTTCCCCCTACCAGATCCGGTCCCGGATCGGGGGCATGCCCTTCATGCTGTTTTGGATTCAATAGCAGGCTTCTTGGATTGTTTACCTTTGTTCCAAGACTGGTTGGGTCTCCATGTAGGCTTAGATTGCTCCTGCTTAGAGGAGGAAGAGTAAGAATTTCCCTTGAAATTTCGAAAGGAACGAAAATTACTCTGTCGTCTCTTTTGTCTGTTTCTCTTATCCTGAGGAAGGAGATGACCCTTACCTCCCGTAATATCAGAGATAATTTCCGTCAGGCCAGGTCCAAACAAGGTCATCCCATTGTAAGGAATTGCTAGAAGCTTAGACTTGGATGACACGTCCGCAGACCAAGGTTTTAACCATAAGGCTCTGCGGGCTAGGGCAGAGAAACCCCAACTCTTAGCTGCCAGTTTGATAATCTGAAGGGAAGCGTCCGTAATAAAAGCATTAGCTAGCTTCAGAGCTTTTATCCTGTCTTGGATCTCCTCCAAAGAAGTCTCAGTCCTGAGAGACCCGGACAGAGCATCAAGCCAATATGCTGCTGCACTAGTGACTGTAGCAATGCACGCCTCAGGCTGTAATAGTAGACCCTGGTGAACATAAATCTTTTTAAGTAAACCCTCTAACTTGTCCATAGGGTCTTTGAAAGCACAACTATCCTCTATGGGAATAGTGGTTCTCTTGGCTAAAGTGGAAATAGCTCCTTCTACCTTAGGAACTGTTTGCCAAGCCTCTTTAAAAGAGTCTGCTATAGGAAACGTCTTCTTAAAAATAGGGGAGGAAGAAAAAAAGGGAATGCCTGGTCTCTCCCACTCCTTAGTAACGATCTCCGAAGCTCGCTTTGGAACCGGAAATACATCAGAGTAAGAAGGAACTTCGAAATATCTGTCTCATTTACTAGACTTCGCAGGGGCAACCACAACCGTGGAGTCACAATCGTCTAAAGTAACCAAAACCTTCCTGAGTAGCAGACGGAGGTGTTCTAGCTTAAAACTAAAAGTTACAACCTCTGAGCCCGTCAGAGGCAATGAACCTTCTGAATATGAGATTTCACCCTCAGATGAAACAGCAGTACCCTCCTCTTCATGGCCTTGGGAGGGTACCTCCAAAACTGCAACAATTGCATCAGAACTTACTGAATGTCTGGTTTTCTTCTTACGTTTGCCCTGCAACATTGGGAAAGCAGACAATGCATCAGAAATTGTAGAAGACATAAGAGAAGCAATGCCTTTTAAAGTAACTCCAGCGGGTGCTATAGCAGAAGTGCAGGGCACTGCTTTTGCGGACGGTAAATTTTGGGACGCTTGGGGAGAAAGCTGCGGCATATATTGACCCTCATCATTAGACTCTTGGACATTGGTTGCCTTCGAGGAAATTGGCTCTGAATTTTTTTTTCCCCTTTAACTTAAAGTCCTTTGAATGCATGAAGGACAAAAAGGGATTAGTGGTTCCACATTAGCGTCAAAGCATAAAGCACAAGTGACATCTTGCAAGTCTCCTTGTTCCATGCCTTCACACAATTTTCCAAATTACAAACAAAAATTATCAAATTTATATGGAAAAAATCATTCTAAAAAAAACGGTACTGTCTCTTTTTAAATTTAAACTGGACTTTTTATCTTTTGCTGCAAACTGTCAGTTAAACGTTTTCCCTTTGTACTGCTAAAAACGATCAATTTGTCTAAACAAAAAAATCAACCTCAGCACTCTGCTGAAGTGCTCCTACCTGACAGAAGATCGTTGGGCCCAAATACGATCCTTTTGATTCTCCAGAGCAACTCTACTTGACAATGTCTGAGGACACAATGAAACAGGAAAAACACAGTGTCTGCACTAGCCACGCATGAATTTCTCTCATGCGACTCCAGAACAAACCGGCCCTCTATGCGCATTGTCTCCGAACTGAAGCGCTACTGAATGGTTCGCAAAAACCGGAAAGACCACCCATCGTGGGCGTGATCTAGCCAACCAAGCAGTATGTGAAGTGGAACCACCAGAGCCATATGTACATTCCTATTATTGTAAAAATCAGCTTCCTCCAGCCCCAGTGCCCTGATACCTACACTGCCCCATTATCTTTCCCACAGGAAAAACATATAATGTCATAACAAAGAACTACTTGTCTTAAAGAGCCCCTTATGTTCTTGTATGTGCTTAATAAAAAAGAATTCTGAGTCCTTATCCCCAGAAACGTAAGGTAGCACTTACCTTGACTTCTGCGTGGCAGCAAGGCAGCTCTCAGGTTTGGGAGGTCCTATCCCTCACATCGACCTGAGGAGAATAAAATGCTGAGCTAAAGATTACCTCAGACTGAAGGATCAGGGCAGCAAGTAAATTATGGGAGGCGCAGTGAGAATTATGTCCCACAAGTTCCCATTGCTTTAAAGCCACCAAAACTCTACTGTAGAGACTGATATGGAGTACGGCTACATCCTAAGACAAAGCAGCACAATCTTGCACTACTTTAAAAATAATAAACTCTTGATTGAAGAATCTAACACCTCACTTTACCTCTTCCTATCACTAACGTAGGCAAAGAGAATGACTGGAGTGGGAGGGAAGGGAGGAGCTATTTAACAGCTCTGCTGTGCTGACCAGGAGGTGAATATCCCATTAGTTATTAAGATGATCCGTGTACTCATCGTGTCTTAAAAAAGAAATAGCTTTAAATTTATACATGATAAATATTTTCATTGGTTTATTGCCCTATTAAGGATTTTTTTTGTTCTGCTCTGTTTTCCTGTCTGACAGGATGATAAAATGTCTTTTCAGTAATGTGAGGTCCCTCAAAGATTTTTATAAAGTCAAATTTTCCTTTTTGAGCTGTTTTTCCCGCTTTGCAGGCTCTGGATGTGAAGAGAGACACATTTTTTTATTTAAATGTAATGCTTTAAAAAGGCCCAAAGAATTTTCAAGATTTCTCTCCATACTGACGAGGTTTTGATCATCAATCAGCTAGAGCTATAGAGGTTTACTCCTAGTGTTCCAAATCTGCACTTCTAGCTGAAGCTGTTTTTGTCCTGTCATCCTGTTCTCCTCCTGTCCCTATACAGCTCCAGGTTTTCACACCGCAGCTTGATATGGCTCCAGTTTTTATCTGCAGTGGTTCCCTGAGGCTTCCAAGCACTATCTGCGTTCCTCTCTAGCACTGACCATAGCACTGACTGCAGCAGCTGCCGTCTGTCTTTACTCTCATACATTTATACTAAATTACAACTGCACTCAAAGTATATTAGAAATGTTTTGTTTGGCCTGGCGCATCACATACAGCATGTTGCTCAATTACTACATTTATTTAGCTCCGTCTCTATCCAATCTGTCTTCTCTCGCTCCTTTCCTCGCTCTCTTTCCTTTGAAGTGTACAGCACAAACCAAACACATCTCCTGTATTGTACCTCCCGCTCCTGTATTGTACCTCCCGTCAGTCCAGTAAAGATTTTCTGCTTTTCTGTTTCTCAGGTGTATCTGCTAATACCCAGCTTCCCCGTCTGCCCACTATGTATATCTTGGCGCCACTTGTTGCCTTTCTATTGTTATGAAGCGTATTATCTTCATCTTTATTTGTAACGCACCAATATTCCTCAGCTATGCAGGGGGTACAAAGCGGACTGAGACTGAACAATTACAGGGCCCAATCTAAGTGGTAAACTGAAGTGTTTCAGGGTCTCAGCACTATTGATACAGTTTACCAGGGATATGTGTTATACTTCAAATCATTTTCCTTACACCATTTTTAAAGGGACATAAATCCCAAAATGTTTCTTTCATGATTCTAAAAGCGCGTGCAGTTTTAAGTACTTTTCCAATTTATTTCTATTTTCTCATTTGTTTTGTTCTCTTTGTATCCTTTGTTGAAAAGAATACCTAGGTAGCCTCAGAAGCTGCTGATTAGTGGCTGCACATATATGCCTCTTGTCATTGGCTTTCAGCTCCCAGTAGTGCATTACATCTCCTTCAACAAAGAATACCAAGAGAATGTAGAAAATAAGATAATAGAAGTACATTTGGAAAGTTGTTTAAAATTGCTTGCTCTATCTGAATCATGAGACACATTTTTGGGGTTTCATGTCCCTTTAAATGTATCTTAGAGTCATGGAAAAAGCCATTAAAGGGTGCTCTGGTTTCTGTATCAGAAAAGTATCCACTTCCCCACTTGATGTTATGATGTAGCTGGTTAATCTTTCAATCCCCCAGTGGCTATTGGATGTGTAACATCAATATTGCCAAAAGCCACATCAGCTGACTGATGCTAATGACCTTAGCTTTTGCAGGCAGGATGTTGTTACTTAACTTAAATAAATCAAATTGCTGGGGAAAGTGATCAATTGTGTTTTCTTCCTTCAGTAGACTTGCTTTTGTTGTTAGCCTTCTTCCACCTTTGATTGTCCCCACATTTTCATGGAAACCACAGGGTTTAGCTTAGTGTTTCGATAGATAGATAGATAGATAGATAGATAGATAGATAGATAGATAGATAGATGGATGGATGGTAAGTGTGTGTGTAAATTTCTCTGTTTTCATGTTTGTTTGTTTTTTACAACTAAAAGCCATATTAGAAGTCCTTCTCTTCTCTCCCATAGTGATTTCCATAAGTAAAGTTGCTCGGGCTTTCTCAGCGGATTTATGTATTCAGAACCAAGGGTGCTTTCTGGGGTCCAAGTCTTACATTGAAATTTACATCTAGCACTTGATTTTTCACCTATTTTAAAGATATATAAAGTCTTGCAAAAGAACAGTTAATATAACTAATCTGCAAAAGGTCAACATTATTATTATTTTTATTTAGAGCATGCAATTAAATAAAAAATAATACTTCAATTATCTAACACTTCCATTTTCTTAGTATCCTATATTGACTAACATACCTAAATATGCTTGTGTGTGTGCACAATGTATAATATTGTTTCCAACCTACAGGGGTTTACACTTGAACATAAGTTTCCAAGAAACCCAGACAGGAAGTCAACGGAAAGAGTCTTTATTTTGACTTTACTGAACAGTATAACATGTCTGTATGTCTCCAGGTGATGTTTTACAGCTGCCTAATTGGCTATAAACATATCCTGCTTCAGACTGTGTTGGTTTAAATGTGTAGAAAAGGATTTAAAGGGACAGTGTACTGTACAATTAGTTTCCCATTAATGTGTTTACAATGGCTTGTTATACCAGCTTTACAGTATAAAACATATGGGGAGTTTTATTCTTTGGGTATATTTTTTGTATATGAAATAGTTGTCTCTGCTAACTGAACCCTCAAGTCAATCAAATGGGTTCAAGGTAAATCAGCATATCTATATTTACAAAAATCATCCTTATCTTATCTGTATATACCTAATAAGAATAATACTTAGAATAGAAAGTTAATATTTATGTATCTCTATTTCCCACCTGCCACTGGAAGTGTGATTTCTTCTAAACATTCTTGTTTACATAGCTTTTCTGTAGCCAGTACTTATGTATTCATATTTCTCCAACATAGGTGTGTCCGGTCCACGGCGTCATCCTTACTTGTGGGATATTCTCCTCCCCAACAGAAAATGGCAAAGAGCCCAGCAAAGCTGGTCATATGATCCCTCCTAGGCTCCGCCTACCCCAGTCATTCTCTTTGCCGTTGCAACATCTCCACGGAGATGGCTAAGAGTTTTTTGGATCAACCAGGAGAGGGCTTCGGTAATCTTGATAGCTCCTGCGTGGCCACGCAGGACTTGGTATGCAGACCTGGTGAATATGTCATCGGCTCCACCATGGAAGCTACCTTTGAGACAGGACCTTCTTGTTCAAGGTCCATTCGAACATCCGAATCTGGTTTCTCTCCAACTGACTGCTTGGAGATTGAACACTTGATTTTATCAAAGCGTGGGTTTTCAGATTCTGTAATAGATACTCTGATTCAGGCTAGAAAGCCTGTAACTAGAAAAATTTACCATAAGATATGGAAAAAATATATCTATTGGTGTGAATCTAAAGGATTCCCATGGAACAAGATAAAAATTCCTAGGATTTTATCCTTTCTACAAGAGGGTTTGGAGAAGGGATTATCTGCAAGTTCTCTGAAGGGACAGATTTCTGCGTTATCTGTTTTACTTCACAAAAGGCTGGCAGCTGTGCCAGACGTTCAAGCGTTTGTTCAGGCTCTGGTTAGAATCAAGCCTGTTTACAGACCTTTGACTCCTCCCTGGAGTCTTAATCTAGTTCTTTCAGTTCTTCAAGGGGTTCCGTTTGAACCCTTACATTCCGTAGATATTAAGTTATTATCTTGGAAAGTTCTGTTTTTGGTTGCAATTTCTTCTGCTAGAAGAGTTTCTGAGTTATCTGCTCTGCAGTGTTCTCCGCCCTATCTGGTGTTCCATGCAGATAAGGTGGTTTTGCGTACTAAGCCTGGTTTTCTTCCGAAAGTTGTTTCCAACAAGAATATTAACCAGGAGATAGTTGTACCTTCTTTGTGCCCGAATCCAGTTTCAAAGAAGGAACGTTTGTTACACAATTTGGACGTAGTCCGTGCTCTAAAATTCTATTTAGAGGCCACTAAAGATTTCAGACAAACTTCTTCTTTGTTTGTTGTTTATTCTGGTAAAAGGAGAGGTCAAAAAGCAACTTCTACCTCTCTTTCTTTTTGGCTTAAAAGCATTATCCGTTTGGCATATGAGACTGCTGGACGGCAGCCTCCTGAAAGAATCACAGCTCACTCCACTAGGGCTGTGGCTTCCACATGGGCCTTCAAGAACGAGGCTTCTGTTGACCAGATATGTAAGGCAGCGACTTGGTCTTCACTGCACACTTTTGCCAAATTTTACAAATTTGATACTTTTGCTTCTTCAGAGGCTATTTTTGGGAGAAAGGTTTTGCAAGCCGTGGTGCCTTCCATTTAGGTGACCTGATTTGCTCCCTCCCTTCATCCGTGTCCTAAAGCTTTGGTATTGGTTCCCACAAGTAAGGATGATGCCGTGGACCGGACACACCTATGTTGGAGAAAACAGAATTTATGCTTACCTGATAAATTACTTTCTCCAACGGTGTGTCCGGTCCACGGCCCGCCCTGGTTTTTTTAATCAGGTCTGATGGATTATTTTCTCTAACTACAGTCACCACGGTATCATATGGTTTCTCCTATGCATATTTCCTCCTGTACGTCGGTCGAATGACTGGGGTAGGCGGAGCCTAGGAGGGATCATATGACCAGCTTTGCTGGGCTCTTTGTCATTTCCTGTTGGGGAGGAGAATATCCCACAAGTAAGGATGACGCCGTGGACCGGACACACCGTTGGAGAAAGTAATTTATCAGGTAAGCATAAATTCTGTTTTTCAGTAGATGTGGGGATACAGCAGGCAAAAACAACTATTTTAAAATGACAAAATAAAGTATAAGGAGCTATACTCTAGCAGATAAAATTGATCATTGGGAGAGGAAAAAAATCATAGTACACTGTCCCTTTAAGGGAAAGTACTAAAATCCCTCCCACCCTCCAATATTTTTACAGTATGTTTGTGTTAAATTTCTTTCACTTAACATGTTTTTTACATTTCTTAGAATATGAAGTTTAAAAGCACATAACTGTTTGCATTACAATTTACAGACGAGATGAAATGGAACATAAGGGAGATACTGAAGCTGAAGAAGACACTGAGGAAAGGGACTGTCTAGCGGGCACCAAAGTGAAAGTAAAATACGGACGTGGGAAAACCCAGAAAATCTACGAAGCCAACATTAAGAACACTGAGACGGATGGAGGAGAAGTGTTGTATCTCGTGCATTATTATGGCTGGAATGTGAGGTATGTCTGGAGGCTCGTGTGTGTATTTGGCACAAAGCCAGAGAGTGTACTATACCTTTGTATTCTAAAACAATGTGAAGAGATAGAGGGCGCCCAAGTCAAATATACAACAACTTGTGATCAAATGATCTATAGAGGATACAATCAGAAACTAGTAATACAAAAAAGATACCTGCAATCAAATTATCAATATTCAAAATTAAAAAAGCACAAATGAAGTGAAAAAGGAGAATGTTCACAATATAGCGAGTCCAATACAATTGCGTATCCAGGCCCAGGCAGCTCTCTGTGGAGGGATATGTGGTCTAAATCCTGGAGTCGGCAATCTGTAGATAATGAACATAAACAGAAGTGCCACATGGCCTAGTATTGCCAGCAATGCAGTGATATGGTTACAAGACGTCAAAATGCACTCACGTGTAAAATAGCACCCTTGTGAGATGGTGCAACAAAGCAGGCTGGAATCTCTGTCACTTAGCAGACTGGCCTCCCGTGATGTGTCGGCAACAGGATAGGATATCTTCTGTAGATTTCTTTCGAGATAGGCAGTGATTGGCAAATAGCACGTTTCTAAGATAAAACTTACATTTATTTAAAATAATAAAACAAGCAACGCGTTTCTCAGCTATTAAAAGGCTGTCTCGTCACGTTTGTATTAGTCGACTAATATAATACCAATAATTTAAGAGTTTATTTTGTATTATTTCCTAATATTTTACTTTTGTTATATAAACACCACTGTCCGAATACAAAAAAAGCAATTAGACCCTAATTGACCCTGATAAAGAGACAATTTAACAGATTTTTTGCTAGAGAGGGCTGCAGTGCATCACACACTAATGCTTTGGCTTACACATGACTAATAAATGTACTTCCGGTGTGCAGCTATCTAGTAAGTTCTTCTATTTAATACATTCATGTTATGTTGCACATTTGCAAAACCCTACTTATGGACGCATACAGTGTAATTTCGTGATCAGATGGAACCATGATTTACTTTCTTTCAGATATGATGAATGGGTGAAAGCTGACAGAATCATATGGCCTTCAGACAAAGGTGGACCAAAAAGAAAATTAAAGAAAAGATCAAAAGTAATTATTTCATCTAAATCTTTATCATTGTGTAAATTTAAACATATAGTGAAATAGGGAAGCATGCACATTGTCAATTAGGAGCCCTTATTTCTGAATGCTTAATTATTTATTGTATTTGTTTACCAGAAACCAATTTTGATATTTTAAATTGTTCTTTCAAAAAGCTTTACCGTCAGTGAAGAAGTGAGACAGCAGTGATTTTCTGTAGGGTATTACTGGGGAACCACCCCTCTTATGGGAAACAAATGCATTGCACAGGGGAAGAGAAATTAATATTACAGAGCAGCTATTGACTTGTACATATTTTTTATCAACGGTTAAACAGTTTTTCAAAGCCACACTTGTGCCTTTTTAAAATGTTATTATTTTTTAATACACTCTCTCTATTTCTCTTTCTTTCTTGCTCTTTCCTCTTTCTTTTGCTCGCTCTCGCTATTTCTTTCTCTTTCACTCTTTCTTTCTGTCTCTCGCTTTTTCTTTCACTCTTGCTCTCGCTCTTTCACTCCTTTTTTTCCCTCGCTCTTTCTTTCCCTCTCTCCCCTTCTTTCTCTGTTTCCTATTCTTCAACATGAATATAATATGTCTTTTTACACCTTTGCTTGAAATGTGTATTAAAAAATCTCTTTTGGCTAGTCCCTTGAACACATTTGTATTCACCTTGCAGACATATTGCATGTTATTGTTAATTCTTTCCCTTTTGATCCTTCCAAAATCATATTTAAAACAATCCCTCATTGTCTTCAGAATAAAGATGAAAATGAAAAGGAGGAACGAAAGGAGGAAGAAAAGCAGAAATCAAAACGTGGCCGTCCTCCTTTAAAATCAACACTTCAGTCCAATCAAACCTGTGTCCTGCCAAAGACGCCAAATAGTGATGGAAGATCATCCACTAAAAATTCACGGAACAGCTTTTCTGATTGTTCCTCTTTGTCTAATGGATTAGAAGGTAAATCTATTGCTACTTGTAACAAGAAAAATAGTATTTATATCATTATTAAAAGAATGATAAACATATTAATAACTGTTCTATAATGTTATTAGAAGTTATTTGGCTTTCTTTTACAAACTATTGTTTATACACTGGTTCTAGTGCACATGACTACTGTATATAACAAAATTAATTACCAGCCTTTGACCTTCTTCCAAAACCAGATTTTTATTTAATCAAACATGAGTACAAAGATACAGAGACCAGTGATGGCGAACCTTGTCGCTCCAGATGTTTTAAAATACATTTCCCATGATGCTTGACTGGAGAGCAGAGTGTCTAAGCATCATGGGAAATGTAGGCCTGAAACATCTGGAGTGCCAAGGTTCCCCATCACTAGACAATAGGTTTGAATCTTTGTACATGCCTACTGTGCCAATCCCTAGAGCATATGAAGCCTCTGATTGGTGAGTTTTCTCTATGTAGATGATTGACAAGCAAATGCATAGAATCTTGCACTACATACCTTCCTGTGTGATTCTCAGAGCTTAAAAGCTTGTACACTTCAGAGTTGTTTTGCACACTATTCTGGCGCTATAGAGTATACTTCACACCCAGTGTCGCATTTAAAATTAGGCAACTCATATCTCAAACAATTCTAATTTTATTTTTCGTTCTTCAAATAGGAGCAGTTCGTAGACGTACAAGGAGGAGCTCAGGCTTGTACGACTCCGATAGATGCTCAGTTGGTGAGTTATCTTTACAATAGGGTGACATTTTAATTAATGTTGACATTAATATGAACTTTTGAGTTACTACATTAAAAAAAACTAAGAAAAGAATATCTTTATCTGAAAGATATTTTTTAAGGAAATATTTAAAAGGCCATAAATCTCTCACTAGATAAATAACCACTTTACAAAACAAACAATGGCCGCTTTTCTGCAGCAGATTTTATGTTCTTACTATTGTTATATAGAAATGATAAAATTATACTAATAATAGATTGAAATCAATTGAGTATTGTTTGCCCCTTTTTACTAAATGCAATATATTTTATTAAAAACTGCAGATTCCAGTAGCTCTGATAGTGATACGGACGGAACTTCTGATAAATTATCTGTGAAAGAAGAATTTTTGCCTCTGGTTGCAAAAGAATTGGAACCTATCTTCTGCTTAGCAGATACCATCCCTGAGGAGGAAAAACCACAGATCATTTGTGTGTCAAAAGATCGGGAAGTGAGTCCAACAAAGCCTGCTGAAACGCTAAAGCAAGAAGTAGAGGAAACTGAACAAATTGTCCAGATTTATGGGGAACAAATAGAAGAAATAAAGAAGGATTCTGAGATATCGCCAAAGCCTAAGGGGAGGAGAAGTAAAACAAAAGATTCTTCTCCGGAACACACACAAATCTTGCCAGCAACTCAAGAAGAGTCATGTGTTGAGCCTCCAGTAGAACCTGAAATGGTAACGTTTCCTTCTTTTCAAAATGAGGAGGAGTTGGCAATTAAAGAAGTGGATCTTCCAGTTGACCCCTTAACAAAGGAGAAAAAAGGCACAAAAAGGAAAACGCTGGAACAAATGTCTCCTGAGAAAAAGGTGCGTGTTGAGAGTGAGCTAGAAGAGCCAGTCATTTTGGCAGATGAAAAACCTGCAGAAAGCTCTGAAGTTCCAGAGCACGTTGATGCAATTACGGAAGAGCAGCTTGAAAATGTAAATGAGGAAATGCCGTCATTAACGGCAGAACTAATGCCTGAGCAGAACTTTAGGACTGATGAATGTGAGATGCCACTAGATGAAATCACTAAAAGCCCCTACAAAGAGGAGCATAGTGTAATGCCCTTTATTGGACCAGAAACTCTGGTGTGTCATGAGGTAGATCTGGAGGACTTGGATGAAAAAGATAAGGTAGAGGAAATGGTTATACAAAAAGTAGAGATTGACAGACAGACTTTAAATTCTCCTACAATGTCACCTGTAGTTCAGCCGCACAACTATTCAGTGGCATCTCCGCTAGCACTCAGCCATGATGAGTCTCACAGCATAAAGAGTGAAAGTGACATTACAATTGAGGTAGACAGCATTGCAGAAGAGTCCCAGGAAGGCCTTTGTGAGAGTGAATCTGCTAATGGATTTGAGGCCAGCACCACCTCCAGCACCTGCAGTGTAACGGCGCAAGAAGTAGAAATACGGGAAAAAGGTAATTGGCTTCTTCAAGTAAAATGGAGCAGATATTTAGTATACTTTGTTCTGTGAGCAGCATGTGCAAATTATGCAGCATAAAAGTGAAATATGATCTGTTATGCATCTCCTTGGCCTATCTGTAGTGAAGTTATTAACTGTAGCAAAATATTATATAACGTTGGGTTTGTCCCCTTTCTTAACCTTCTTATGAACATTGTCCATAGAATGTTTGTTTGTTTTTTCTCTCTTTTGACATCTCAGCCTATTTATTACAGTATCAAATCTAAAGTCTAAAGGTTGTTACAGTTTTCTGTTGCCTATGCTATGACATGATGCTGTGTTTTTAGAAAAATCCCAAAACTACCAAATCATTATCTCTTCTATGTTTTACTTTAGGTCCAAAAAGAATGAGTGAGGGAAACTGTAATCTGCTGTCAAAGAAACAAAAACGCACCCCAAAACGGATAGGTGCATGCTCTAAAAGTGAAAAGAATGGGATAGGTGAGGGACTTATGTATGCATCACTTTCAAACAGACTTCAGGCTGTCTCTGTCTACTTCAAGCACCAGAGAGTATCCATTTCAGGATACATAGTCTGATTCACTGGACATCTTGGTCCCTGTTGTCTAAAGTTTCAGGAAATGTCTTAAAAATATCAATTTTACAGGCGTGGAATAGAAATGTGCAAACCTTAAAGGGACATTCAACACCAGAATTTTTAGTAGTAATTTATAGATAATCCCTTTCTTACCCATTCCCCAGTTTTGCATAAAAAAACTGTTATAATATACTTTTTACCTCTGTGATTACTTTGTATCTAAGCCTCTGCTAACTGCCCCCTTATTTCAGTTCCTTTAACAGACTTGCATTTTAGCCGATCAGTGCTGACTCCACAGGAGTGATCACAATGTTACCCATATGACACATATGATCTAGAAGTATCTAACTGTGAAAAACTGCACTAAGATAAGAGGCGGCCTTCAAGGGCTTAGAAAAGTTTTCCTTAACACAGTGCAGACAGTGAAGCTTTGTCTGAAAGGAACAGTCAAATACAAAGCAGTGTTGCACAATGGCAGCATATGAAAGGGACAGTCTACACCAGAATTTGTATTGTTTTAAAAGATAGATAATCCCTTTATTACCCATTTCCCAGTTTTGCATAACCAACACAGTTATAATAATATACTTTTAACCTCTGTGATTATCTTGTATTTAAGCCTCTGCAAACTGCCCCTTTTTTCAGTTCTTTTGACAGACTTGCAGTCTAGCCAATCAGTGCCTGCTCCCAGAGAACTTCTCGTGCTGAGATTTTGTTCTTGTCTTTTAGGGCAGAGCAGTGACAGCGAGGACCTTCCTGTACTCGACACTTCTGCTAAATGCAGCCCAGTCAAACACACAAATGTTCCCAAACAACAAAAAATAGCAAGGTCACCAGCCAGAATAACCTCTCCGCATTGTAAAGATGGAGAAAAGGAGAAGAATCGAGAGAAGCACCAGCACTCCTCTCCGCGGGCGTACAAATGGACACTGCAGCTCAGTAAGCATTTCTTTTTAGCCTATTTTGTGTAGACCTATGTTGTATAAAAGAAAAGTTAAATAGATTAATAAAGTTTGGATGATTTTGTTAGCATTGCATTAAGGGATTTAATATTGGGGGGGGGGCTTATTTGGGGAGGTTGTTTTTGGTGGGGGGGTATAAATTGTGGTATACTGTGGTGCCTAATGTGTTGTCGTAAATCTTTCGGGCTACAGGTGAATTAGATAACATGAATGGAACAGAAAGAATAGTCTTTCTCCAAGAGAAACTACAGGAAATGAGGAAATATTACATGTCCTTAAAATCTGAAGTAGCAACTATTGATCGGAGGCGGAAACGGTTAAAAAAGAAAGAGCGAGAAGGTGAGACGTTATTGTGTTTGGGTTTTATGTCTGTTTTATTGCACAATTGATTGGAAAGAACTTTGTGTTTAATTCCCTCAAAGGGGGAGAAGCTATAAACTGCTGATCCTTAGCTGAACACAGCCAGTGATTGGCTGATACACACATATGCCATCCCTGATTGGTTCGGTGGCTGTGGTCAGTAGTGTATTGCCAGTAGAGAGCTGGATTTAAAGGGACATGAAACCCAAACTTTTTCTTTCATGATTTAGAAAGAGCATGCATTTTTTATTTTTTTATTATTGTTTTAGCATATATATATACATATTCAACATCAAACAATTCCAACATATTGTTTATGCCGTACAAGGCACACCTTCCGACTAAAGAATCGTTAATCACAAAATATATCTACATTGTTATAGAATTATTGTTCTTAACATCGCAGATATTAGAACGTCAAAAGAATAAGAAATAAATTAAGTATAATATTAGGAGCATGCATTTTTAAACAACTTTCTTACTTCTATTAGCTAATTTGGTTCATTCTCTTGATATCCTTTGATGAAAGCATATCTAGATAGGCTCAGTAGCTGCTGATTGGTGGCTGAACATGGTTGCATCGTGTGATTGGCTCACCCATGTGCATTGCTATTTCTTCAACAAAGGATGTCTAAAGAATCAAGCAAATTAGATAATAGAAGTAAATTGGAATGCTGTTTAAAATTGCTTTCTCAATCTAACACATGAAAGAAAATGTTTGGGTTTAATGTCCCTTTAACTTTGCAGGGTGTTAAAGGGTGTCCTGAACAATAATGTGCAATATTCTAGCACATTAGAATATTTTATTGTTGCTTCTGTAATTTGATATACAGCAAATGATTCCCCTTAGTACCTCTGTTTGTCTAAAGACTGCAGGCACCGCCCCATCTCACAAGGGTTTGTGTATCCTTCATCTCACATTTATTACGTAGGCTTCAGACACCATGAGCTGATGAGCCAATCTAACAGACAGACATAGGGACATGAAACCCAAAATCTTAATAATTCAGATACAGCATACAATTTATTTGTATGATTAAATGTTCTTTATTTTCTTAACATTTGTTGAAAAACAGGGATGTAAGCTCAGGCGTGTGCACGTGTCTGCAGGTGTCTGCAGCAATATATGGCAGAAATTTGGCTACAATGTTATACATTAGCAAGAGCACTAGATGGCAGCACTATTTCCTGTCATGTAGTACTAATGTTATACATTAGCAAGAGCACTAGATGGCAGCACTATTTCCTGTCATGTAGTACTAATGTTATACATTAGCAAGAGCACTAGATGGCAGCACTATTTCCTGTCATGTAGTACTAATGTTATACATCAGCAAGAGCACTAGATGGCAGCACTATTTTCTGTCATGTAGTACTAATGTTATACATTAGCAAGAGCACTAGATGGCAGCACTATTTCCTGTCATGTAGTACTAATGTTATACATCAGCAAGAGCACTAGATGGCAGCACTATTTCCTGTCATGTAGTACTAATGTTATACATTAGCAAGAGCACTAGAGGGCAGCACTATTTCCTGTCATGTAGTACTAATGTTATACATCAGCAAGAGCACTAGATGGTAGCACTATTTCCTGTCATGTAGTGCTAATGTTATACATCAGCAAGAGCACTAGAGGGCAGCACTATTTCCTGTCATGTAGTACTAATGTTATACATCAGCAAGAGCACTAGAGGGCAGCACTATTTCCGGTCATGTAGTACTGTTATACATTAGCAGGAGCACTAGAGGGCAGCACTATTTCCTGTCATGTAGTACTAATGTTATACATTAGCAAGAGCACTAGATGGCAGCACTATTTCCTGTCATGTAGTACTAATGTTATACATTAGCAAGAGCACTAGATGGCAGCACTATTTCCTGTCATGTAGTACTAATGTTATACATTAGCAAGAGCACTAGATGGCAGCACTATTTCCTGTCATGTAGTACTAATGTTATACATCAGCAAGAGCACTAGATGGCAGCACTATTTCCTGTCATGTAGTACTAATGTTATACATTAGCAAGAGCACTAGATGGCAGCACTATTTCCTGTCATGTAGTACTAATGTTATACACTAGCAAGAGCACTAGATGGCAGCACTATTTCCTGTCATGTAGTACTAATGTTATACATTAACAAGAGCACTAGATGGCAGCACTATTTCCTCTCATGTAGTACTAATTTTATACATTAGCAAGAGCACTAGATGGCAGCACTATTTCCTGTCATGTAGTACTAATTTTATACATGAGCACTAGAGGGCAGCACTATTTCCTGTCATGTAGTACTAATGTTGTACATTAGCAAGAGCACTAGATGGCAGCACTATTTCCTGTCATGTAGTACTAATGTTATACATTAACAAGAGCACTAGATGGCAGCACTATTTCCTCTCATGTAGTACTAATTTTATACATTAGCAAGAGCACTAGATGGCAGTGCTATTTCCTGTCATGTAGTACTAATGTTATATATTAGCAAGGGCACTAGATGGCAGCACTATTTACTGTCATGTAGCACTAATGTTATACATCAGCAAGAGCACTAGCTGGCAGCACTATTTCCTGTCATGTAGTACTAATGTTATCCATATGCAAGAGCACTAGATGGCAGCACTATTTCCTGTCATGTAGTACTAATGTTATACATTAGCAAGAGCACTAGAGGGCAGCACTATTTCCTGTTATGTAGTACTAATGTTATACATTAGCAAGAGCACTAGATGGCAGCACTATTTCCTGTCATGTAGTACTAATGTTATACATTAGCAAGAGCACTAGATGGCAGCACTATTTCCTGTCATGTAGTACTAATGTAATACATTAGCAAGAGCACTAGATGGCAGCACTATTTCCTGTCATGTAGTGTTACAGACGTGCACGCTACCTATCTAGATATCTCTTCAACAAAGAATAACAAGAGAACGAAGAACATTTCATAATCGTAAATTGGAATCTTTTTTTAAAAAAACTGTATTCTCTCAATCGTGAAAGAAAAATGTTGGGGTTCGTATCCCTTTTTAAATACTCGGGTTATTGTCCTTATCAGCCATTAAGCAATCTTTCTACTGGTTAATATAATATTGTGTTGGTGTTATATATAGTTCTGTTTTACACCATTTAAAAAGTGTAGAGACACTGCAGAGTTTATTACTTGGTTGCCTTGGCAGCGGATCAGCTGCGTGGGTTGGAACTTCAATGCACGCTGTGCTTGGTTGTCTGACAGCCAATCAGCAGCTTGTGCCGGATGTCTTCAGTGTACAGCAATTCACTAGTTGCCTAGCACCTGCCCAGCACTCTATAAGGAGTCATTTCCACTCTACTTTGCTACTCTGGCAAATCATTCAGCTTTTCTCCTCTGCAACAAAAATCTGCATTGTTCTCCGTAGCATAACATACTGATTTTTAATGGCACAAAAAGCAGCTGCCTTTCATAGTTTAATTTCCCTTTAAAATATATTGTATAAGGGATCCTATTTCTTAGCAATTTTAATGTGTGTTACATATTTTTGTGCTTCTTGTTTTTATTACATAAATACATTTTCAAGCGTGTCTAGTAGTAAAGCCTCCCTTACAGATATTGGGGTCAATTTATTAATGTGCGAGCGGACATGATACAATGTAGCGTATCATTTCCGTTGCACATCGATAAATACAGACAGCATATGCGGTCGGCATTTATCATTGCACCAGCAGTTCTTATGAACTGCTGGTGCAATGCCGCCCCTTGTAGATTTGTGGCCAATCAGCCACTAGCAGGGGGTATCAATCAACCCGATTTGTATTCGATCGAGTTAATTTCTGTCCGCCGCCTCAAAACAGGCGAACAAGTTATGGAGCAGCGGTCTTTAGAAACACAGGGCATCAAGCTCCATATGCAGCTTGATAAATTGACCCCATTGTGTTTTCATCATGGATAGGTTCTAGCCCATATGGCAAGCTACTTTAGTATGTTCATTTTCAGATAAGCACGTCTTCCTTCTTTTGTATCTTTCTCTGGCCAACCATGGGTTATTAATTTGATGGTGTTGTCACAGAATACTGATACATAGCCATCTTCTCTCTCAAAGCAGAGGTGCATAAAGTAATGAGCATTTCTTTCTAATGACCTCAGTAGAGCAAGTGGTGGCTTTTAAGCATTTGGGAACTTGTGTGGTATAATCCCCACTGGGCCTCCCAAGTAATTTCATGCTGCCCTTGGTTGAAAGTTTGAGTAAGTTTACTCAGCCTTTTCATTTTTCCACAGGTCCTTTTCCTTCTCTTTTTGCATTCATTTTGTGAGAAATTGTTGCAGTTTTTTTTTTAGTAAATAAAAAATTATTTTAAATTTAAAGGGACAGTAACGTTTTTTGTTTCATTAAAAATTTAGATTTTTGAATTTTTAACTTTTTTTTTTTTTTTTTTTAATTTTTTATTGTTTAAGGTTTTTTTCCTTTGGAATAAGATGGTCCAAGAGGCCCTGCAAGCTGTTGCTTGTTGTCTATGTTTAAATACTAATGTTGAGCCTCCTATCCCTTTCTGTTCCTCTTGTATTGAGAGAACATTACATTACAAGTATAGACTTTGATTCTGAGCCTTCATTGTCTAGGGCGGATGTTGTTCAGGAGTCTCCTGTTCAGGCTAATCTGCAGCTTTCTTCTGAAGTGCCCTATGTTTCGTCTCAGGTTGTTTTTTCCTTGCAGGATATGGCTACCCATATATCCTCGGCAGTATCTGAGGCTTTGTCTGCTTTTCCTATGTTGCAGGGGAAGCGCAAGAGGAAGTATAAGGTTTCTGATTCTGTTGCAATTGTGTCTAGTGTTTCTTCTGATAAGTCTGAGGAGGAAGATACTTCAGTAGCATCTGCGAGTGAGATCTCGGATTCTGATAGTGTAAATCCTTCTTATGAACCTAAGGTTGTTTCCTTTAGGTTTAAGCTAGAGCACCTCAGTTTGTTACTCAAGGAGGTTTTGGCTACCTTGGATGACTCTGAGGTGTCAGTCATGGTTATTCCTAAGAAATCTAGTAAACTTAATACGTTTTTTGATGTCCCTTCCTCGGTGGAAGTTTTTCCTATACCAGATCGTGTTTCAGATATTATTGCACGAGAATGGGAGAAGCCTGGGATTCCTTTTTCCCCTTCTCCAATTTTTAGGTTTCCTATTGTTGATTCTATTAAGGAAGATGGTTCCTAAGGTGGAGGAAGCAGTTTCCACTCTGACTAAGAGGACTGCTATTTCTATTGAGGACAACTGTTCCTTTTAAAGATCCTACGGATAAGCAGTTGGAAGCTTTGCTTAAAAAGATTTATGTTCACCAGGGGTATCAATGGCAACTGGCTGCATGTATTGCTACGGTTACTAGTGCGGCGGCATATTGATTTGATGCATTGTCTGATTCTATTCAGTAAGATACTCCTCTTGAAGAAATTCAAGATAGAATCAAGGCTTTGAAGTTGACTAATTCCTTTATTGCAGATGCTTCTCTACAGGTCATCAAGTTGGGAGCTAAAATTTCTGGTTTTGCTATTTTAGCTCGCAGAGCTTTATGGTTAAAATCCTGGTCTGCGGATGTGTCTAAGCTTTTGTCTATTCCTTACAAGAGTAAGACTTTGTTTGGGCCAGGTTTGGCTGAGATTATTTCTGATATTACGGGAGGGAAGGGGCATTCTCTTCCTCAAGATAAAAGAAATAAACAGAAGGGTCGGCAGAGTAATTTTCATTCCTTTCGTAACTTCTCTGGTAAATCTTCCTCTTCTTCCTCCAAGCAGGAACAGTCCAAGCCATCTCGGAAGTCAAATCGGTCTTGGAATAAGAGGAAGCAGTCCAGGAAGCCTGTTGCTGACTCAAAATCAGCATGAAGGGTCTGCCCCCGATCTGGGAATGGATATTGTGGGGGGCAGAATCTTTCTTCACTCAAGTTTGGGTTCGAGATGTTCAGGATCCCTTGGTGGTAGATATCCTGTCCCAGGGTTACAAACTAGAGTTCAAGAATTTTCCACCCAGAGGCAGGTTTCTTCTTTCCAGGTTATCTGTAAACCAGATAAAAGGAGAGGCGTTCTTACGTTCTGTTCAGAATCTTTCCGATATGGCAGTGATAGTTCCGGTTCAGGAACAGGGTCTGGGTTTTTCGTTCCCAAAAAGGAGGGAACTTTCAGACCTTTTTTAGATCTCAAGAGTGTAAAAAAGTTACTCAGGGTTCCGTCTTTCAAGATGGGAACTATTCGTTCCATTCTTCCTTTTGGTTCAGGAAGGTCAGTTCATGACCACAGTGGATCTAAAGGATGCGTATCTGCATATTCCCATTCACAGGGATCATCACAGATTCCTAAGATTTGCATTTCTAGACAAACAATATCAGTTTGTAGCTCTTCCTTTTGGTCTGGCAACAGCTCCAAGAAAATTTTCAAAGGTCCTGGAAGCATTGTTGGCAGTGCTTCGATTGAAGGGTGTTGCAGTGGCTCCTTATCTGGACGACATTCTAGTTCAGGCTCCATCTTTTTAACTAGCAAATTCCCACACTCTGCGCTCCCACGGTTGGAAGGTGAATTTAGGGAAAAGTTCCTTAATTCCGGCTACAAGAGTGTTATTTTTGGGGACCATTATAGATTCTCTAGAGATGAAGATTTTTCTGATAGAAGCAAGAAAGTCAAAGATTTTCAATTTGAGTCTTGCTCTTCAGTCCCTTCTTCGGCCGTCAGTGGCTTAGTGCATGGAGGTTATTGATCTGATGGTTTCAGTCATGGACATCATTCCGTTTGCTCGGTTCCATCTCAGACCTCTGCAGTTATACTTGCTCAGGCAGTGGAGCGGGGTTTATGCGGATCTATCTCCAAAGATTGTTCTAGATCATGTCCAGAGATTCTCTTTCATGGTGGTTGTCTCAGGATCTTCTCTATCAGGGAACTTGCTTTCGCAGACCTGCCTGGGTGATTGTTAGCACAGGTGCCTGTTTGCTAGGCTGGGGTGCTGTCTGGGGTTCATTAAAGGCTCAGGGTCTATGGACTCGGGAGGAGTCGTTTCTTCCAATAAATGTTTTGGAACTGAGAGCAATTTTCAATGCTCTTCTAGCCTAGCCTCAGCTAGCTTCAACCCAGTTTATCAGGTTTCAGTCGGACAACATAACGTCAGTGGCTTACATCAATCATCAGGGAGGAACACAGAGTTCCTTGGCCATGACAGATGTAGCCAAGATTATTCAGTGGGCGGAGATTCACAACTGTTTGTCTGCTATCCACATTCCAGGGGTGGACAATTGGGAAGCAGATTTTCTGAGCAGACAGACTTTTCATCCGGGGGAGTGGGAACTTCATCCAGAGGTATTTTCCAGCTTGATTCTCAGTTGGGGGCAGCTGGTGTTGGATCTCATGGCATCTCGTCAGAATGCCAAGCTCCCGAGGTACGGGTCGAGGTCAAAGGATACTCAAGCTGTTCTGATAGATGCTCTGGTAGTTCCTAGGACTTTCAGTCTGGCATATGTGTTCCCTCCGTTTGCTCTTCTTCCTCGGGTAATTGCTCGGGTCAAACAAGAGAGGGCATCTGTGATTCTCATTGCTCGGCATGGCCTTGCAGAATCTGGTTTGCAGATCTGGTGGAGATGTCTTTTAAGGAAGAACCTTCTTCTGCAGGGTCCCTTCCTTCATCCAAATCTCGTTTCTCTGAAGCTGGCTGCTTGGAGATTGAACGCTTGATTCTTTCTAAGTATGTTTTTTTCTGAGTCAGTCATTGAGACTATGATTTAGGCTCGTAAGCCTGTGACTAGGAAGATTTATTATAAGATTTGGCGTAAATATGTGTATTGGTGTGAATCCAAAGACTACTCGTGGAGTAGAATTAGGATTCCTAGGATTTTCTTTTCTCCTGAAGGGTCAAATTTCTGCTTTATCTATTTTATTGCACAAGCGCGTGGCGGATGTGCCAGATGTTCATTCTTTTTGTCAGGCCTTGGTTAGAATTTGGCCTGTGTTTAAGTCTACTACTCTACCTTGGAGTCTTAATTTGGTTCTTAGAGTTCTTCAACAGGCTCCGTTTGAACCTATGCATTCTTTGGATATTAGGATGTTATCTTGGAAGGTTTTGTTTCTGGTGGCTATTTCTTCTCCTCAAAGAGTTTCAGAGCTTTCAGCCTTACAGTATGAATCGCCTTTTCTTATTTTTCACTCTAATAAGGTAGTTCTGCGTACTGCCTTGGGTTTTCTTCCCAAGGTTGTTTCTGATAAGAATATTAATCAAGAGATTGTTGTTCCTTCTTTGTTTCCTAATCCTTCTTCTCATAAGGAGCGTTTGTTGCACAACCTGGATGTGGTTCGTGCATTGAAATATTATTTGCAGGCGACTAAGGATTTTTGCCAGTCTTCTTCTTTATTTGTTGTCTTTTCTGGGAAGTGTAAGGGTAAGAAAGCTATGGCTACTTCTCTTTCTTGTTGGTTGAGGAGTGTTATTCGATTGGCATATTAGACTGCTGGTCAGCAGCCTCCTGAGAGAATCACGGCTCATTCCACGAGAGATGTTTCATCTTCTTGGGCTTTCAAAAATGGAGCTTCTGTAGATCATCTTTGCATACTTTTTCTAAATTTTACAAATTTGATACTTTTGCTTCAGCAGAAGCTTCTTTTGGGAGAAAGGTTCTTCAAGCAGTGGTGCCTTCTGTTTAGGTTAACTGTCTTGCCCCTCCCTTATAATCCATGTCCTCTAGCTTGGGTATTGGTTCCCAACAGTAATTAGAGATGATCGGTGGACTCGCTTTGTCATTAGAAAGAAAACATAATTTATTCTTACCTGAGAAATTTATTTCTTTCTTTCTTTCTTTCTTTCTGACATGGTGAGTCCACAGCGCTTCCTGTTTTTCAGACAGTTTGCTTTTCTGTAAACTTCAGGCACCTCTACACCTTAGATTACTTCCTTTCCCTTTGGTCGAATGACTGGGGAATGTGGGTAGGGGGAGTGGTATTTAACAGCTTTTGCTGCGGTGCTCTTTGCCTCCTCCTGCTGGTCAGGAGTGATATTCCCAACAGTAATTAAGATGATCAGTGGACTCACCGTGTAAAAAAATACATAAATTTATCAGGTAAGAATAAATTATGTTTTTCTAGAAGTTTGAATTTATGGTTTTATTTTATTTTTTGTGCTAGTTTTGTTGAATTTGACTTCTTATTCATGAGATTATCACAGACATTTTAGAGCAGCTAAATACCTTACGTTTTTTTGGCCAGATTAAGCAATATATGATGAGTTTTTTGTCATGATTTAGATGACTTTGTTCTCATGATATACTGAAAAGCAGGTTAAGTAGGCTTTCAGGTGTGCAGCGCCTGGCGTAATATATGGCAGCAGTTTTGCAGGAATACGTTTTTTTTTTTAATTAATTTTTCAGTTACAGTGTTAGCAATGTTTGGCAAAAGAATGTTCAAAAAAACGTTGTTAAAGGGACACTGTACCCAATTTTTTTCTTCTGTAATTCAGAAAGAGCATGCAATTTTAAGCAACTTTCTAATTTACTCCTATTATCAATTTTTCTTTGTTCTCTTGCCATCATTATTTGAAAAAGGCATCTAAGCTTTTTTTTGCTTTCAGTACTCTGGACAGCACTTTTTTATTGGTGGATGAATTTATCCACCAATCGGCAAGGACAACCCAGGTTGTTCTCCAAAAATGGGCCGGCATCTAAAGTTACATTCTTGCATTTCAAATAAAGATACCAAGAGAATGAAGAAAATTTGATAATAGGAGTAAATTAGAAAGTTGCTTAACATTTCATGCTCAATCTGAATCACGAAAGAAAAACTTTGGGTACAGTGTCCCTTTAAGTATAAATAAAGTTGTGCGGTGACGTCATTGCGTAATTGCGCGTGACGTCACCGCGCATCACGTGGTAGGAGCAGTAAGGAGCCCCCAGATTTCCCTCAAGGTGGGAGAGTGCTCATGACAGCTCTGAGCCGTCATTAGCACCAGAGTGAGAAACTCTGTCACGTTTCAGAGCCGTCATTAGCACTGAAAGGGTTAATTAGAGGTTAACTTGTTCTCATACGGACAGAGAGAAACTCTTAAAGGGACACTGAACTCAAATAGTTTCTTTAATGATTCAGATAGAGCAGACAATTTTAAGCAACTTTCTAATTTACTCCTATTATAATTTTTTTCTTCATTCTCTTGCTATCTTTATTTGAAAAAGAAGGCATCTAAGCTAAGGAGCCATCCAGTTTTTGGTTCAGACCCTGGACAGCACTTGTTTATTGGAGGATGAATTTATCCACCAATCGGCAAGAACAACCCAGGTTGTTCAACAAAAATGGTCCAGCATCTAAACTTACATTCTTGCTTTTCAAATAAAGATACCAAGAGAATGAAGAAAAATTGATAATAGGAGTAAATTAGAAAGTTGCTTAAAATGTCATGATCTATCTGAATCACAAAAGAAAAAAAATTGGGTTCAGTGTCCCTTTAAGCTGAAAGTCTAATTATCGATTTTTATTTTATTTTTTAAAGATTTTTATTGAGGACTTGCACATTACAAATGCAATATTTGCATAAGTGAAATTGCAATATGTAAAAATACATATAATGCTTCATGAGATTATACATAAATCTAAGATAACTATCCTCGTTTTTGTCCCAAACAACAACATTTTGGGCCTCTCATGGGTCCTCAGTATGTATACAGAAAATAATGGGATATTATAGGATTGAATCAAGCTGTATATACAAAGTTTTGAAAGATACTTTTAATACTTTTAATACTAACTTAAAAAATATATAACACCCTGCATAGATATAATTCAGATGTAAAGATCTTGTAATAAAAGATGGAGTGTGAATATGTAGAAACATAAAAATAGACTATATGAATAGTTGCAAAATAGGAGTGTGTATCGTGAAGTTTTTTTTGGAGATTTCCTCCTCTAAGAGAAAAGCATAGCAGGGAACTCCATCAGAATAAGCCACAAGATTATATAATTGTAGGCCAGGAGTATATAATGTTCCACATAGGAAAAGTGAGTGCGCCAAACAATTTCATCTATTAAAGACAGACAACTTCAGGTAGTAACTTTTTGCTGCCGTAATCCACGAGGAGAAGGTCAGCGTCACTCAGAAAAGATATATATGTTGAGGATGATGCGTATCTCCCTTATATCGTGGGTTGCTTAATGTTAGAGACTACTGGTGTCATATAATACACATTAGGAACATCATCATGTCCTCCACCTTAATAAAGAGTCAGAAACTATAATGATATCAAAACTACAAAAATCAGATACACTTTTGTTGAGCATATTATATAGGCTAACTTATGGAGAGCAGAACTAGCCTTAACGAGGTGTTAACAGCTGTAGTGCAGATAAATACGCATAATAAATACATTTTAGTAGAACATATTATTAATGGCAACTTATGAAAAACAGGGCTAACCTTAGCTAGGTGTCGGCAGCTGCAGTGCGTACAAATTCACATGAATCGAATTTTAGAACCAATGTTATTTTAGAAATTCTATTTACATAAACGAATGTTGATAAGAACGAATATTCATAAAAATTCTATTGTCGAATGTTATTTACAGTTTTTGAATGTCACATTCTTTTTCTAATATTACCTTTATAAAACAGTTATAGACTAGAAATACTATTTCGAAGTCGAATGCTACATTCAAATTTGAATGTGACATTCAAATTCGAATATTACATTTATACAACACAGTTGTAGACTAGAAATACTATTTCGAATTTGAATGCTCCATTCGAGTTTAAATGTGACATTCGAATGCGGCATTGGAATTCGAATATATATAAGAAATAACCAGCGCAAAACTCTGACTCAAGTGAAGTTTTATTTAACCCCTTAGTGACCAGAGCACTTTTCCATTTTCTGTCCGTTTGGGACCAAGGCTATTTTTACATTTTTGCGGTGTTTGTGTTTAGCTGTAATTTTCTTCTTACTCATTTACTGTACCCACACATATTATATACCGTTTTTCTCGCCATTAAATGGACTTTCTAAAGATACCATTATTTTCATCATATCTTATAATTTACTATAAAAAAAATTATAAAATATGAGGAAAAAATGGAAAAAAACACACTTTTTCTAACTTTGACCCCCAAAATCTGTTACATATCTAAAACCACCAAAAAACACCCATGCTAAATAGTTTCTAAATTTTGTCCTGAGTTTAGAAATACCCAATGTTTACATGTTCTTTGCTTTTTTTGCAAGTTATAGGGCCATAAATACAAGTAGCACTTTGCTATTTCCAAACCATTTTTTTCCAAAATTAGCGCTAGTTACATTAGAACACTAATATCTTTCAGGAATCCCTGAATATCCCTTGACAAGTATATATTTTTTTTTAGTAGACATCCCAAAGTATTGATCTAGGCCAATTTTGGTATATTTCATACCACCATTTCACCGCCAAATGCGATCAAATACAAAAAATTGTTCACTTTTTCACAAATTTTTTCACAAACTTTAGGTTTCTCACTGAAATCATTTACAAACAGCTTGTGCAATTATGGCATAAATGGTTGTAAATTCCTCTCTGGGATCCCCTTTGTTCAGAAATAGCACACATATATGGCTTTGGCGTTGCTTTTTGGTAATTAGAAGGCCGCTAAATGCCACTGCGCACCACAAGTGTATCATGCCCAGCAGTTAAGGGGTTAATTAGGGAGCTTTTAGGGAGCTTGTAGGGTTAATTTTAGCTTTAGTGTAGTGTAGTAGACAACCCCAAGTATTGATCTAGGCACATTTTGGTATATTTCATGCCACCATTTCACCGCCAAATGCGATCAAATTAAAAAAAACGTAAAATTTTTCACAATTTTAGGTTTCTCACTGAAATCATTTACAAACAGCTTGTGCAATTATGGCACAAATGGTTGTAAATGCTTGTCTGGGATCCCCTTTGTTCAGAAATAGCAGACATATATGACTTTGGCGTTGCTTTCTGGTAATTAGAAGGCCACTAAATCCTGTTGCGCCTCACACGTGTATTATGGCTAGCAGTGAAAGGGTTAATTAGGGAGTTTGTAGTGAGCTTGCAGGGTTAATTTTAGCTTTAGTGTAGAGATCAGCCTCCCATCTGACACATCCCACCCCCTGATCCCTCCCAAACAGCTCCCTTCCCTCCCCCACCCCACAATTGTCCCCGCCATCTTAAGTACTGGCAGAAAGTCTGCCAGTACTAAAATAAAAGGGTTTTTAAAAAAAAATGAATTTTTTTTTTAGCATATTTACATATGCTACTGTGTAGGATCCCCCCCTTAGCCCCCAACCTCCCTGATCCCCCCCAAAACCGCTCTCTAACCCTCCCCTCTGCCTTATTGGGGGCCATCTTGGGTACTGGCAGCTGTCTGCCAGTACCCAGTTTACAATAAAAAGTGCTTTTTTTGGGGTTTTTTTTGTTTTTTTCTGTAGTGTAGCTTCCCCCAACCCCCCACCCCCCACAAACAAACCCCCACCACCTTGCTGATTGTTTGGATTTTATTTTTTATTATATTTTTTATTTCCCCATTTTCTGCAGTGTAGCGGTTACCACCCGCTCCCTCCCCGTGCACGCGCCCGCCCCCACCCACCCGTGCACGCGCGCGCGCCCGTGCGCGCCCCCAGCCACCCCCGCCCACGATCCCGCCCCCCTTCAGATCCACATGGCCATCGATGGCCGCCACCCGCCTCCCGGTCCGGCTCCCACCCACCAACGCAGGTAGCCACCGATCTCCGGTGCAGAGAGGGCCACAGAGTGGCTCTCTCTGCACCGGATGACTTAAAAAGGTTATTGCAGGATGCCTCCATATCGAGGCATCACTGCAATAACCGGAAAGCAGCTGGAAGCGAGCAGGATCGCTTCCAGCTGCTTTCCACACTGAGGACGTGCAGGGTACGTTCTCAGGCATTAACTGCCTTTTTTCTGAGGACGTACCCTGCACGTCCTCAGTCGTTAAGGGGTTAAACACACAATAAGCGCTAAAATGTATGTACTTACTAGAAATCAAATGATTAAAAGCATGTCATAATTTGAAGTCCACTGAGCTCCTGCGGATGATTGTTAAGGCCACTCTACGGTTCCGTGTTGTTCCTGCAACGTATTGACGATCTTGACAAGATTACCGTGGGCTGTTATTTGTCGCCACTAGCGAGATCAGGACTGCAAGTTCTTATGAGTTTCTCAACACGTTTCTCCCGACGCCGGTCGGGCTTTCTCAAGAGGTGGATTGAATTACAGCTTTGGCATACGCGGGCTTTTTAAAGTTAAAAAAACGCCCCCTGGCATGTTTATATTCCGTATTAGCCAATCCAAAGATAAGGATTAATCACCTTGCCGTAGCTGTTAAGCAATATCCATTCTGATATACATTGTATACAATATTTGGATACACATTGATAACAAACAAATATAAAATAGAAACATCATTTGCCATACACTGTTTTCTTATTTAAAATGAAAAAATACTCGGCATACAAAATGTAATAAATTTTGATATATATGTGGTATCAAATTTAAAAACTCTAAACTAATGTCATCATTCATTATACCTATATGAAATAACACCCTATAATCGGCATAAATGATCAACATAGAGTATGTTCGCAGCTATGATATTATCACAACAAATAGTATCAAAAATAGTTACAGGAAATATTACATATATGCCTGTATGTCTATGTCGACATTTAAGCCCTTTGGTTCAGAACTGTCTAACTTGAAAATCCAAAAAGTCTCCTGCTTTCTTAACTTTAGGAGCCTATTATGTGCTAGGATCACAATTATGGACCTCTAAAAAATGTTTTGATTCACTATGTTTTAACAATTTTGTTTTAATGTTATATAAGTGTTCAGTAAAGCGTCTTCTTATCTTTCTTTTTGTACGCCCTACATACTTTAAACCACATCCACAGTTTAAAAGATAAACTACGAATATGGCATTACAACTATTTTTATATTTAATTTCAACATTTTGGGAATTATCTGTGTTACAAAAATTTGTGGAAAAATCAATATGCGTGCACATACTGCACCTTGTTTTTCCACACCTTTTTGTACCCTTGATACTAGACAGCCAAATACTATTTTCTAATCTAACAGAACTGTCCTTTAATTTAGTGGGGGCCAAAATATTTTTTAAAATTCTTCCCTTTTTATAGATTATACAGGGTTGATTCCCTAAGGTTGGACCTAAAATGGGATCTGCTTTTAAAATTGCCTAATGTTTGGTTAATGCCTTTTGTATTAAACTAGAGCCTTCATTGAAGGTAGTGACAAATCTTACTTCCCTAATAGTATTATTTCTGATTTGATTAAACTTATTTTCCTTTTTTATATTCTAATAACCCTGTTCGGTCCTAATTAAGAGCTTTTTGTTTAGCTGTCTTCAATAAATTACTATCATAGCCCTTATCTAAAAATGTGTTCTCTAAAATAGTGGATTCACTTTCAAAATCCCTTATATTGCTACAATTGGAATTCATATATTACATTTATACAGCACAGTTGTAGACTAGAAATACTATTTTGAATTTTAATGTTACATTCGAATATTACATTTCGAAATTGAGTGCGATATAAAATACATAGCTAAACATTCTATTATTTGAACTAATATTTTCGAATGTTATTGAAAAACTAGAAAATGAAAATTTGAATATAGAATGTTATATAAACATTCAAAATTCGAACAAATGTATCAAAATTTGTTTTAAATTTAGAATTTTGAGAAACATTCACCCATCCCTATTGTAGAGCATATTGTATGATTAACTTATGGAAGATAGAGCCAACCCCAACAAGGTGTCAGCCGTTACAGTGCAGACAAATACATATGAATCAGATGTACGTTTGTAGAGCATATTGTATGATTAACTTATGGAAGATAGAGCCAACCCCAACAAGGTGTCAGCCGTTACAGTGCAGACAAATTCATATGAATCAGATGTACGTTTGTAGAGCATATTGTATGGTTAACTTATGGAAGATAGAGCCAACCCCAACAAGGTGTCAGCCGTTACAGTGCAGACAAATACATATGAATCAGATCTACGTTTGTAGAGTATATTGTATAACAAACTTATAAAAAACAAAGCTTCTGCTTGTAGAACATATTGCAAGAATACTTTTAACAATGCTATACATTTTCAATAGCACTAGATGGCAGCAGTATTTATTGCCATGTAGTGCTTTAGACATGCTACTGACCGAGGTATTGGTGTTAAAGTATATTGTGGGAACAACGCAAATTCCTTGTCAAAGAGATACCTAGGTAGGTAACATGCACACGTAAAAGTTGCAAATGTATAATATTATTGCAAAACGGCTGCTATATAGTCTACAGTCACGTGCGCGCTCTTAGGCTTACTTTGCTGCTTTTCCGCAATGGATTCCAAGAGAACGAAGAAAATTTGATAATAGAAGTATATTGGAAAGGGTTTTTTTTAAATTACATGCTCTATCTGATTTATGAAAGGAGAAAAAATTGGTTTAATGTCCCTTTTAATGCCTGTTTAAATATTTTTATTTTTACTTGTTGCCTTTCAGTGTCAAAGTTGTATTATTATTGAAGTTCTGATCATTTTCTTTGTATTTTCTTACCTACAGTATCCAATGCAGGAGCATCAATGTCTTCAACATCCTCTGAAACCGGAATGAGCCCTTCCTCGTCCTCTCCCCCACAAAACACTCTTGCTTTAGAGTGCAGGTGATACTGGTGTTTTCCCCCCCAGTTATCAGCTGCCATGGACATATACACACATCCCCTCGACCCTAAATACAACCACACAAAGCACTCAACTGGTTTGACATTGCCAAGTATTTTTTCTTTTTTTTCTTTCCAATTTCCCTCTGCTGGATCGCATCCCTAATTCCCATTTCATACATAATTTTATTCTTATTAAATAAGATGATTAGGAATAGGAGACTAGCAGTCAGCGTGCCACAGTGGTCCCTTCTTTTTCTAAAGAGAATAAGGACACTTTTTAGAGATTTGAATGTCTGAATAAAGTTTTCCGGAACACATGAAGTACCCAGGAAAAAAGTGAATATGCTAAAGCATCAATGTGCTAGCAAAGATGAATTACCGTAAATACAGCAGCTGCACTTGTGATCTGGCTGCAAATTACCTTCCCATTTTTAAGGTCTTCATTTTGGAAGCACTTGCTATATATATATTTATATATATATATATGTATATATACACATAAATATATATATATATATATACAGAACTGCCAAAGTCCAATGTGTTCAGCAGAGTGCCCAGTTTTAAAACTGTAAGCAAGACAAAATAAGTTGTTTAAGGGAATGTAGTTGACTGAAAAATACATTTAGAAGAAAAAAAGTCTTCCACTTTTTACAGGAATTTAGAGCACATGATTATGCAAATATTTTAACCTTTATTAATGTTTACAGTGGAATTGTGAATAAGTTTTCAGTGGACTATATATCCCTTGACAAATATATTTTGTCTTTTTCTATGTAATTTCAGAGTTTTTATTTTGTTACAAAAAGACAAAAAGAAAATATATGACAGCAGCGAAGTTATTTAACCAGATTTCTAAAGCTGATTTTTTTTTTTGTGTAAAATAAGGTATTATCTTGCAACTTGTTAAATATATTTATTCAGACATTGGATGTTGTATTTTTATGTATTTTTTAAAATATTAATAAAATTAAAAAAAAAAAAAGAGGAGGGTCAAATTTCTCTTCCAATACAATAGCGCTTAGTCCTATCACACTGAAAAGCTATTACCGTATTCCTGTTCTTTAAACTTTGGCAGTCCTTGTACGTAATTACTTATCAGCAACTAAATTATTCTAGTTGACTTCATAACACTCATTCTCTGTGATCATCTTTGCTATACTGCCTAACATATATCTCTTGGAGTTGAGATGCAGCATTAAGTAAGGTGTGTTCTATGGATTGTTCCATAGGGTGATACATTTTGTAAATATTCCTTCCTGAAACCTGTATTTAAAAGCAGTTTTGCATATACATTATGTACAAAGTGATTTTTTTTATCAATTTGTATTCATGTTTGTACATTAAACAAGGGTTTTTTAAATCCCTCCTTCTGTGTTTAATATGCTGTACACTCATACAGATACTCTGTCTTGCCCATTATTACTCAGACTACGTCCTAGGTTACCTCATCCAGTATCTTGGACTTAAGCTGATAAGTTATACATTCACTTCTATACACGTTGTAAATGCATCTTTGGTAAATCGGTGATCATGCGTAAAATGTGGCCTGGCCATGGTGCGCAGGTAATGGGCGAGAAAGTGCACTAGGCTGTATATCAGGACGTTTTACTCGCAGGAGCGGATAGTGTGTGTGAGCCAAACAGTATGTACAATGAGTAGCATTACTAAAATCAGTGTATTTTATTTTGCCTCATTGTGAACGCTAGTCTGATGCCACCATCTCTGGCTGCAGAACAGCACAATAAAACATTCTCCTGTAATATGCACTTTTTCTGTCTTTTTCATAAGCAACACAGAGATGTATATGTAAAAAGCGCTCGCTGAAGAGCATCAATAAAGGCCATGGTTTAAACTTAGCTTTTTTCTACTTCTATTCATTTTCATTTTATTTATTTTTTTTACTGATTTTAACAAAATGTATTCATTAAATGTTTATTTGATTGGGGCTGTTGTTGTATTTTTTTAAATATACAGAGTTAACTCATTCTCAGGTACTGATTATAATTCAAGTTTATGATTTTATTCTTTAAAGGTTTCAAATATAATTTATATGTTAAATGATTAAAAAAAATATATATATATATTCTCCAGTGGGTTGTAAAAATGTATTTCTTTACTATAAACACAAATCTAGTCTCTTATTGCTGCATTGTATGACTCCATTTTCACTTCGAAAAGGAGTAAAGTTAAAGGGACACAAAACACAAAGTAGGCAGAATGCTTACCTCCTAGGGGGCTACGCTTGCACCCCACTGGCCTAGAACTGAGCACTCAGTGAGGTGCAAGCATAGGATTTAGGTACCAGTTCAGCCCCTAAGCTTTCTGCCTGCTTTACTGCATTACTTTAAAAGTATTGCAGAAAAAGAGTATTTGGTCTCCAAAGAATAGTTTCCTTATATTTCTGTAAATAAAAGTTGACTTAAAAATTCTGCTGTCCAAGGTACTGAACCAAAAATTGTCTGGCTTCTTGGCTTAGATGCCTTCTTTTTCAAATAAAGATCGCAAGAGAACGAAGAAAAATTGATAATAGGAGTAAATTAGAAAGTTGCTCAAAATTGCATGCTCTATCTGAATGATGAAAGAAAAAAAATTGGGTTTAGTGTCCCTTTAAGAAATCGTACAGAAAGTCATACAGATGTACCAGTTTGAATACATTATATGCATCTGTAATCTATATCCTTGTTAATCTATTGTTAAAAGTTTATAATCAAAGCTTAGAACAAAATATAGTACAAAAGTCAAGTAAAATAAATATTCTACTCCAACGTCACCGTCAGGATAGGTTGATCATGGTATAAGTGTATCTCTCCTGTCCGTCCCAATTATGTTGTGATTCAGTGTTAAATATTAGGGTGTAATTATACTCTACTTATGATTTTCATAGTAATGTTTAATTTAAAGTGAAGGTAAACTTTGGTGAATGAAAGCCCGCTTTTTAAAAATACTATTAAAAACAGGGGCATTTCTCTTGTTAAGTGTATCCAGTCCACGGATCATCCATTACTTATGGGATATTCTCCTTCCCAACAGGAAGTTGCAAGAGGATCACCCACAGCAGAGCTGCTATATAGCTCCTCCCCTAACTGTCATATCCAGTCATTCTCTTGCAAGCCTCAACCAAGATGGAGGTCGTAAGAGGAGTGTGGTGTTTTATACTTAGTTTATTCTTCAATCAAAAGTTTGTTATTTTTAAATGGTGCCGGAGTGTACTGTTTATCTCAGGCAGTATTTAGAAGAAGAATCTGCCTGCGTTTTCTATGATCTTAGCAGAAGTAACTAAGATCCATGGCTGTTCTCACATATTCTGAGGAGTGAGGTAACTTCAGAAAGGGAATGGCGTGCAGGTTTTCCTGCAATAAGGTATGTGCAGTTAATATTTTTCTAGGGATGGAATTTGCTAGAAAATGCTGCTGATACCGAACTAATGTAAGTAAAGCCTTAAATGCAGTGATAGCTACTGGTATCAGGCTTATTAATAGAGATGCATACTCTTATAAAATTGTAATATAAAACGTTTGCTGGCATGTTTAATCGTTTTTATATGTATTTGGTGATAAAACTTATTGGGGTCTAGTTTTTTTCCACATGGCTGGCTTGAATTTGGCCTAGAAACAGTTTCCTTAGGCTTTCCACTGTTGTAATATGAGTGGGAGGGACCTATTTTGCCGTTTTTTGGCACAGCAAAAATTACAGACACAGACATCCAGCTTCTTCCTGCATGATCCAGGACATCTCTGGAGGGCTCAAAAGGCTTCAAAGTCGTTTTTGAGGGAGGTAAAAAGCCACAGTAGAGCTGTGGCAGTTGTGACTGTTTGAAAAAAAAAAAAAAGTTTTTGTCTTTTATTATTTTTTGGGTATTAAGGGGTTAATCATCCATTTGCAAGTGGGTGCAATGCTCTGCTAACTTGTTACATACACTGTAAAAATTTCGTTAGTGTAACTGCCTTTTTTCACTGTTATTTCAAATTTTGACAAAATTTGTGTTTCTTAAAGGTGCAGTAACGTTTTTTATATTGCTTGTAAACTTGTTTAAAGTGTTTTCCAAGCTTGCTAGTCTCATTGCTAGTCTGTTTAAACATGTCTGACACAGAGGAAACTACTTGTTCATTATGTTTGAAAGCCATGGTGGAGCCCCATAGGAGAATTCGTACTAAATGTATTGATTTCACCTTAAACAGTAAAGATCAGTCTTTAACTATAAAAGAAATATCACCAGAAGATTCTGACGAGGGGGAAGTTATGCCGACTAACTCTCCCCACGTGTCAGACCCTTCGCCTCCCGCTCAGGGGATGCACGCTAATATGGCGCCAATTACATCAGGGACACCCATAGCGATTACCTTGCAGGACATGGCTGCAATCATGAATAATACCCTGTCAGAGGTATTATCCAGGTTGCCTGAATTAAGAGGCAAGCGCGATTGCTCTGGGGTTAGGAGAAATACAGAGCGTGCAGATGCTGTAAGGGCCATGTCTGATACTGCGTCACAATATGCAGATCATGAGGACGGAGAGCTTCAGTCTGTGGGTGACATCTCTGATTCGGGGAATCCTGATTCAGAGATTTCTAATTTTAAATTTAAGCTTGAGAACCTCCGTGTGTTGCCTGGGGAGGTATTAGCTGCTCTGAATGACTGTAACACAGTTGCAGTACCAGAGAAATTGTGTAGGCTGGATAAATACTATACGGTACCGGTGTGTACTCATGTTTTTCCTATACCTAAAGGGCTTACAGAAATTATTAGCAAGGAGTGGGATAGACCGGGTGTGCCTTTTTCCCCACCTCCTATATTTAGAAAAATGTTTCCAATAGACACCACTACACGGGACTTATGGCAGACGGTCCCTAAGGTGGATTGAGCAGTTTCTACTTTAGCAAAGCGTACTACTATCCCGGTTGAGGACAGTTGTGCTTTTTCAGATCCAATGGATAAAAAATTGGAGGGTTACCTTAAGAAAATGTTTATTCAACAAGGTTTTATTTTACAGCCCCTTGCATGCATTGCGCCTGTCACGGCCGCGGCAGCATTCTGGTTTGAGGCCCTGGAAGAGGCCATCCATACAGCTCCATTGACTGAAATTATTGACAAGCTTAGAACACTTAAGCTAGCTAACTCATTTGTTTCTGATGCCATTGTTCATTTGACTAAACTAACGGCTAAGAATTCCGGATTCGCCATCCAAGCGCGTAGGGCGCTATGGCTTAAATCCTGGTCAGCTGACGTGACTTCGAAGTCTAAATTACTCAACATTCCTTTCAAGGGGCAGACCTTATTCGGGCCTGGTTTGAAGGAAATTATTGCTGACATTACTGGAGGTAAGGGTCACACCCTTCCTCAGGACAGGGCCAAAGCAAAGGCCAAACAGTCTAATTTTCGTGCCTTTCGAAATTTCAAGGCAGGTGCAGCATCAACTTCCTCCGCTTCAAAACAAGAGGGAACTTTTGCTCAATCTAAGCAGGCCTGGAAACCTAACCAGTCCTGGAACAAAGGCAAGCCGGCCAGAAAGCCTGCTGCTGCCTCTAAGACAGCATGAAGGAACGGCCCCCTATCCGGCGACGGATCTAGTAGGGGGCAGACTTTCTCTCTTCGCCCAGGCGTGGGCAAGAGATGTTCAGGATCCCTGAGCATTGGAGATCATATCTCAGGGATATCTTCTGGACTTCAAAGCTTCCCCTCCACAAGGGAGATTTCATCTTTCAAGGCTATCTGCAAATCAGATAAAGAAAGAGGCATTCCTACGCTGTGTGCAAGACCTCCTAGTTATGGGAGTGATCCATCCAGTTCCGCGGACGGAACAAGGACAGGGTTTTTATTCAAATCTGTTTGTGGTTCCCAAAAAAGAGGGAACCTTCAGACCAATTTTGGATCTAAAGATCTTAAACAAATTCCTCAGAGTTCCATCTTTCAAAATGGAAACTATTCGGACCATCCTACCCATGATCCAAGAAGGTCAGTACATGACCACAGTAGACTTAAAGGATGCCTACCTTCACATACCGATTCACAAAGACCATCATCGGTTTCTAAGGTTTGCCTTTCTAGACAGGCATTACCAATTTGTAGCTCTTCCCTTCGGGTTGGCTACAGCCCCGAGAATCTTTACAAAGGTTCTGGGCTCACTTCTGGCGGTTCTAAGACCGCGAGGCATAGCGGTGGCTCCGTGTCTAGACGACATCCTGATACAGGCGTCAAGCTTTCAAGTTGCCAAGTCTCATACTGAGATAGTTCTGGCATTTCTGAGGTCGCACGGGTGGAAAGTGAAAGAGGAAAAGAGTTCTCTATCCCCACTCACAAGAGTCTCCTTCTTAGGGGCTCTCATAGATTCTGTAGAAATGAAAATTTACCTGACGGAGTCCAGGTTATCAAAACTTCAAAATGCTTGCCGTGTTCTTCACTCCATTCCGCGCCCTTCGGTAGCTCAGTGTATGGAGGTAATCGGCTTAATGGTAGCGGCAATGGACATAGTGCCATTTGCGTGCCTTCATCTCAGACCGCTGCAATTATGCATGCTGAGTCAGTGGAATGGGGATTACACTGATTTGTCCCCTCTGCTAAATCTGGATCAAGAGACCAGAGATTCTCTTCTCTGGTGGTTGTCTCGGGTACACCTGTCCAAGGGTATGACCTTTCGCAGGCCAGATTGGACAATTGTAACAACAGATGCCAGCCTTCTAGGTTGGGGTGCAGTCTGGAATTCCCTGAAGGCACAGGGATTGTGGACTCAGGAGGAGAAACTCCTTCCAATAAATATTCTGGAGTTAAGAGCGATATTCAATGCTCTTCTGGCTTGGCCTCAGTTAGCAACACTGAGGTTCATCAGATTTCAGTTGGACAACATCACGACTGTGGCTTACATCAACCATCAAGGGGGAACCAGGAGTTCCCTAGCGATGTTAGAAGTCTCAAATATAATTCGCTGGGCAGAGTACCACTCTTGCCACCTGTCGGCAATCCATATCCCAGGCGTGGAGAACTGGGAGGCGGATTTTCTAAGTCGTCAGACTTTCCATCCGGGGGAGTAGGAACTCCATCCGGAGGTGTTTGCTCAGTTGATTCATCGTTGGGGCAAACCAGAGTTGGATCTCATGACGTCTCGCCAGAACGCCAAGCTTCCTTGTTACGGATCCAGGTCCATAGACCCAGAAGCGACGCTGATAGATGCTCTAGCAGCGCCTTGGTTCTTCAACCTTGCTTATGTGTTTCCACCGTTTCCTTTGCTCCCTCGACTGATTGCCAAAATCAAACAGGAGAGAGCATCAGTGATTCTGATAGCACCTGCATGGCCACGCAGGACTTGGTATGCAGACCTAGTGGACATGTCATCCTTTCCACCATGGACTCTGCCTCTAAGACAGGACCTTCTGATACATGGTCCTTTCAATCATCCAAATCTAATTTCTCTGAGACTGACTGCATGGAGATTGAACGCTTGATTCTATCAAAGCGTGGCTTCTCCGAGTCAGTCATTGATACTTTAATACAGGCACGAAAGCCTGTTACCAGGAAAATCTACCACAAGATATGGAGTAAATCTTTATTGGTGTGAATCCAAGAATTACTCATGGAGTAATGTTAGGATTCCTAGAATATTGTCTTTTCTCCAAGAGGGCTTGGACAAAGGATTATCAGCTAGTTCCTTAAAGGGACAGATTTCTGTTCTGTCTATTCTTTTGCACAAGCGTCTGGCAGAGGTTCCAGACATCCAGGCATTTTGCCAGGCTTTGGTTAGAATTAAGCCTGTGTTTAAACCTGTTGCTCCCCCGTGGAACTTAAACTTGGTTCTTAAAGTTCTTCAAGGAGTTCCGTTGGAACCCCTTCATTCCATTGATATTAAACTTTTATCTTGGAAAGTTCTGTTTTTGATGGCTATTTCCTCGGCTCGGAGAGTCTCTGAGCTATCTGCCTTACAATGTGATTCTCCTTATCTGATTTTTCATGCAGATAAGGTAGTCCTGCGTACCAAACCTGGGTTTTTACCTAAGGTGGTTTCTAACAAGAATATCAATCAAGAGATTGTTGTTCCATCATTGTGTCCTAATCCTTCTTCAAAGAAGGAACGTCTTTTACATAATCTGGACGTAGTCCATGCCTTGAAGTTTTACTTACAAGCTACTAAAGATTTTCGTCAAACATCTACCCTGTTTGTCGTTTACTCTGGACAGAGGAGAGGTCAAAAAGCTTCGGCAACCTCTCTTTCCTTTTGGCTTCGGAGCATAATACGCCTAGCCTATGAGACTGCTGGACAGCAGCCCCCTGAAAGGATTACATCTCATTCTACTAGAGCTGTGGCTTCCACCTGGGCCTTTAAAAATGAGGCCTCTGTTGAACAGATTTGCAAGGCCGCGACTTGGTCTTCGCTTCACACTTTTTCCAAATTTTACAAATTTGATACTTTTGCTTCTTCGGAGACTGTTTTTGGGAGAAAGGTTCTTCAGGCAGTGGTTCCTTCTGCTTAATCCTGCCTTGTCCCTCCCATCATCCGTGTACTTTAGCTTTGGTATTGGTATCCCATAAGTAATGGATGATCCGTGGACTGGATACACATAACAAGAGAAAACATAATTTATGCTTACCTGATAAATGTATTTCTCTTGTAGTGTATCCATTCCACGGCCCGCCCTGTCCTTTTAAGGCAGGTCTAAATTTTAATTAAACTACAGTCACCACTGCACCCTATGGTTTCTCCTTTCTCTGTTTGTTTTCGGTCGAATGACTGGATATGACAGTTAGGGGAGGAGCTATATAGCAGCTCTGCTGTGGGTGATCCTCTTGCAACTTCCTGTTGGGAAGGAGAATATCCCATAAGTAATGGATGATCCGTGGACTGGATACACTACAAGAGAAATACATTTATCAGGTAAGCATAAATTATGTTTTTCATTCATCAAAGTTTACAAAGCAGCCGTTTTGATTAAAAACTTTCCTTTTTTTCTTTTCACAGTCAGAGCAGCTTCCCCCTCCTGGAAATCCTCTTTTCACACGTCAGCAATGACTTATCCGGCTTCCTCCAATCATGGCTTTGCCCCCAGGGTAGTCATTGCCTAAGGCCATGCTGTTATTGGAGGAAGCCAGATTAGTCATTGCTGACGTGTGAAGAGAGGATTTCCAGGAGGGGGAAGCTGCTCTGGCTGTGAAAAGAAAAAAAGGTACGTTTTTAATCAAAACGGCTGCTTTGTAAACTTTGATGAATGAAAGTGCCCCTGTTTGAAAAACCATTTTTTAAAAATACTATTAAAAACAGGGGCACTTTCATTCATCAAAGTTTACCTTCACTTTAATAGGGGGATGTATTTTATTACAGGTATATAAGAATAATGGAAAAAAACTTATTGTTGAAACAGATTAGGTTATGTGGAGATATTAGTGTTGACGTTGGACTATGAGCAATTATGGGATATTTCACACACACTTTTATTTTATAGTCTGACAGAAAATCATGGTTGATAAGTCAGAGTGGGTGTAGGGTACTTGTTGACAAAATATATAATTACTGATTGGTTATTCATTGTATTTCTACACCGAAGGTAGAACTTGGTTTTTGGTTTCCCTGTGGACCAGTTTCATTTAACCCTCCTTTTAAGAGAGAGTTAAAGGGACATAATACTCATATGCTAAATCACTTAAAACTAATGCAGTATAACTGTGAAAAGCTGACAGGAAAATATCACCTGAGCATTTCTATGTAAAAAAGGAAGATATTTTACCTCAAAAGTTCCTCGGCTCAGCAGAGTAAGTTCTGTGTAAAAAGTTATACTCAACTGCTGCACAGCTGCAGGTAAAAACATAATTTATGTAAGAACTTACCTGATAAATTCATTTCTTTCATATTGGCAAGAGTCCATGAGCTAGTGACGTATGGGATATACAATCCTACCAGGAGGGGCAAAGTTTCCCAAACATCAAAATGCCTATAAATACACCCCTCACCACACCCACAATTCAGTTTAACGAATAGCCAAGTAGTGGGGTGATAAAGAAAGGAGTAAAAAGCATCAACAAAGGAATCTGGAAATAATTGTGCTTTATATAAAAAAATCATAACCACCAAATAAAAAAAGGTGGGCCTCATGGACTCTTGTCAATATGAAAGAAATTCATTTATCAGGTAAGTTCTTACATAAATTATGTTTTCTTTCATGTAATTGGCAAGAGTCCATGAGCTAGTGACGTATGGGATATCAAATACCCAAGATGTGGAACTCCATGCAAGAGTCACTAGAGAGGGAGGGATAAAAATAAACAACACCCATATGCTGAAAAATTAATCCACAACCCAAAATATAAGTTATTCTCATGAAGAAAAGAAAAACTTAAAACATCAGCAGAAGAATCAAACTGAAACAGCTGCCTTGAAGAACTTTTTTACCAAAAACTGCTTCTGAAGAAGCAAATGCATCAAAACGGTAGAATTTAGTAAATGTATGCAAAGAGGACCAAGTTGCCGCTTTGCAAATCTGATCAACTGAAGCTTCATTCTTAAAAGCCCACAAAGTGGAGACTGATCTAGTAGAATGAACTGTAATTCTCTGAGGCGGGGCCTGACCTGACTCCAAATAAGCTTGATGAATCAAAAGCTTTAACCAAGAAGCCAAGGAAATAGCAGAAACCTTCTGACCTTTCTTAGAACCAGAGAATATAACAAATAGACTAGAAGTCTTTCTGAAATCTTTAGTAGCTTCAACATAATATTTTAAAGCTCTCTCCACATCCAAAGAATGTAAGGATTTTTCCAAAGAATTCTTAGGATTAGGACACAAGGAAGGGACAAAATTTCTCTACTAATGTTGTTAGAATTCACAACCTTAGGTAAGAACTTAAATTAAGTCCGCAAAACCGCCTTATCCTGATGAAAAATCAGAAAAGGAGATTCACAAGAAAGAGCAGAAAGCTCAGAAGCTCTTCTCGCAGAAGAGATGACCAAAAGGAACAACACTTTCCAAGAAAGTAGTTTAATGTCCAAAGAGTGCATAGGCTCAAATGGAGGAGCCTGTAACGCCCTCAAAACCAAATTAAGACTCCAAGGAGGAGAAATTGATTTAATGACAGGCTTAATACGAACTTAAGCCTGTACAAAACAGTGAATATCAGGAAGAGTAGCAATCTTTCTGTGAAATAAAACAGAAAGAGCAGAGATTTGTCCCTTCAAGGAACTTGCAGAGAAACACCTATCCAAACCATCCTGGAAAAACTGTAAAATTCTAAGAATTCTAAAAGAATGCCAAAAGAATTTATGAGAAGAACACCATGAAATGTAAGTCTTCCAAACTCGATAATAAATCTTCCTAGAGACAGATTTACGAGCTTGTAACATAGTATTAATTACGGAGTCAGAGAAACCTCTATGACTTAGCACTAAGCGTTCAATTTCCATACCTTCAAATTTAATGATTTGAGATCCTCATGGAAAAACGGACCTTGAGACAGTAGGTCCGTCCTTAATGGAAGTGGCCAAGGTTGGCAACTGGACATCCGAACAAGATCTGCATGCCAAAACCTGTGGGGCCATGCTGGAGCCACCAGCAACACAAATGATTGTTCCATGATAATTTTGCACGGAGTTCTAAAATATTGATTGGTAATCTCGCCTCTTGAGATTTCCAAACCCCTTGTGCTGTCAGAGATCCCCAGACAGCTCCCCAACCTGAAAGACTTGCATCTGTTGTGATCACAGTCCAGGTTGGCCGAACAAAAGAGGCCCCTTGAACTAAACGCTGGTGATTTAACCACCACATCAGAGAGTGTAAAACATTGGGATTTAAGGATATGAATTGTGATATCTTTGTATAATCCCGGCACCATTGATTCAGCATACAAAGCTGGAGAGGTCTCATGTGAAAACGAGCAAAAGGAATCGCGTCTGATGCTGCAGTCATGAGGCCTAAAACTTCCATGCACATAGCCACTGAAGGGAATGACTGAGACTGAAGGTGCCGACATGCTGCAACCAATTTCAAACGTCTCTTGTCTGTTAGATTCAGTGTCCATGACTCTGTCTCTATCTGGAAACCTAAAAAGGTGACCCTTGTCTGAGGAATCAAGAAACTTTTTGGTAAATTGATCCTCCAACCATGTCTTTGAAGAAACAACACTAGTTGATTCGTGTGAGATTCTGCAGAACATAAAGACTGAGCGAGTACCAAGATATCGTCCAAATAAGGAAACGCCGCAATATCCTGTTCTCTGATTACAGAGAGAAGGGCACCCAGAACCTTTGAAAAGATTCTTGGAGCTGTTGCTAGGCCAAATGGAAGAGCAACAAATTAGTAATGCTTGTCTAGAAAAGAGAATCTCAGGAACTGATAATGTGCTGGATGAATCGGAATATGAAGGTAAGCATCCTGCAAATCTATTGTAGATATATAATGTCCTTGCTGAACAAAAGGCAGAATAGTCCTTATAGTCACCATCTTGAAAGTTGGTACTCTTACATAACGATTCAAAATTTTCAGATCCAGAACTGGTCTGAATGAATTTTCTTTTTTTGGGACAATGAATAGATTTGAATAAAACCCCAGACCTTGTTCCTGAAAAGGAACCGGCATGATTACCCCTGAAACCTCCAGGTCTGAAACGCACTTCAGGAAAGCCTGAGTTTTTACTGCATTTACTGGGATGCGTGAGAGAAAAAAATCTTGTCACAGGAGGTCTTACTCTGAATCCTATTCGGTACCCCTGAGAGACAATGCTCTGAATCCATTGATTTTGGACAGAATTTGCCCAAACATCCTTGAAAAACCTTAATCTGCCCCCTACCAGCTGAGCTGGAATGAGGGCCGCACCTTCATGCGGACTTAGGGGGCTGACTTTGGTTTCTTAAAAGGCTTGGATTTATTCCAATTTGAGGAAGGTTTCCAATTGGAAACAGTTTCCTTGTGGGAAGGATTAGATTTTTGTTCCTTATTTTGACAAAAGGAATGAAAACAATTAGAAGACTTAGATTTACCCTTAGGTTTTTTATCCTGAGGCAAAAAAACTCCCTCCCCCCCCCCCCCCCAGTAACAGTTGAAATAATAGAATCCAACTTAGAGCCAAATAAATTATTACCTTGGAAAGAAAGAGATAGTAATCTAGACTTAGATGTCATATCAGCATTCCAAGATTTAAGCCACAAAGCTCTTCTAGCTAAAATAGCTAAAGACATGGATCTAACATCAATTTTGATAATATCAAAAATTGCATCACAAATAAAATGATTAGCATGTTGTAGTAAACGAACAATGCTATATAAGTCAGAATCCAATTCTTGCTGTGCTAAATTCTCCAACCAAAAAGTTGAAGCAGCTGCAACATCAGCCAAAGACATTGCAGGCCTAAGAAGATGACCTGAATATAAATAGGCTTTCCTTAGATAAGATTCAAGCTTCCTATCTAAAGGATCTTTAAAGGAAGTACTATCTTCCATAGGAATAGTGGTTTGTTTAGCAAGAGTAGAAATAGCCCCATCAACTTTGGGGATCTTTTCCCAAAACTCTATTGAAATTGCTGGTAAATTATACAATTATTTAAACCTTGCAGAAGGATTAAAAGGAGTACCCGGCTTATTCCATTCCTTAGAAATCATATCAGAAATGGCATCAGGAAAAGGAAAAACCTCTGGAGTAACCACAGGAGGTTTAAAAACAGAATTTAAACGTTTACTGGTTTTAATATCAAGAGGACTAGCTTCCTCAATATCCAAAGTAATTAACACTTCTTTTAATAAAGAACGCATATACTCCATTTTAAATAAATAAGTAGATTTGTCAGTGTCAATATCTGAGGAAGGATCTTCTGAATCAGATAGATCCTCATCAGAGGTGCATAATTCATTATGTTGTTGGTCATTTGAAATTTCATCAACTTAATGAGAAGTTTTAAAAGACCTCTTACGCTTATTAGAAGGTGGAAATGCAGACAAAGCCTTCTGAATAGAATCAGTAACAAATTCTTTAAAATTCATAGGTATATCATGTACATTAGAAGTTGAAGGAACTGCAACTGGCAATGTACTATTACTGATGGACACACTATGTGCTGTAAAAGTTTATCATGGCAACTAATACAAATGACATTAGGAGAAATAATCTCCACAATTTTACAACAAATGCACTTAGCTTTGGTAGAACCGATGTCAGGCAGCAAAGTTCCAACAGATACTTCTGAGGCAGGATCAGATTGAGACATCTTGCAGAATGTAAAAGAAAAAACAATATATAAAGCAAAATTATCAATTTCCTTATATGACAGTTTCAGGAATGGGAATAAATGCAAATAGCATAGCCCTCTGACATAGAAAAAGGTAAGAGGCAAACAGCAATGGGGCAAATAAATAATGAAAAGTTTGGCGCCAAGTATGACGCACAACGTAACTTAAATTTTTTTGGCGCCAATCATGTCCAGAAATGACTCACTAACGACGCAACCCTGTGTGAAACTTCTGCGTCAATTACGACGCTGGAAATGACGAACTTGCGTCAACGGACGTGCCTTTCATGCCAAAAAATTCTCGCGCCAAGAATGATGCAATAAAGTGTAGCATTTGGCGCACCCGTGAGCCTAAGTCAGTCAATTGAAAAAAAAAAGACTAAACCCCAGGTAAGAAAAATATTTCTTAATATTAACTTTCCCCAAATATGAAACTGACAATCTGCAAAAGGAAATACATGAACCTGACTCATGGCAAATATAAGTTCAATTCATATATTTAGAACTTTATATAAATGCATAAAGTGCCAAAACCATAGCTGAGGTGTCTTAAGTAATAAAAACATACTTACCCAAAGACACCCATCCACATATAGCAGATAGTCAAACCAGTACTGAAACAGTTAGTAGAGGTAATGGTATATGAGAGTATATCGTCGATCTGAAAAGGGAGGTAGGAGATGAATCTCTACGACCGATAACAGAGAACCTATGAAAAAGACCCCCGTTAGGAAAATCATTGTATTCAATAGGTGATACTCTCCACGTCCCTCTGACATTCGCTGTACTCTGAGAGGAATCGGGCTTCAAAATGCTGAGAAGCGCATGTCAACATAGAAATCTTAGCACAAACTTACTTCACCACCTTCATAGGAGGCAAAGTTTGTAAAACTGAATTGTGGGTGTGGTGAGGGGTGTATTTATAGGCATTTTGAGGTTTGGGAAACTTTGCCCCTCCTGGTAGGATTGTATATCCCATACGTCACTAGCTCATGGACTCTTGCCAATTACATGAAAGAAAAATAAAGAAGAAATGAACAGCAGCCAATCAGCATCAGCAGTGCTGAGATCATGAACTCTTTTACTGTGATCTCATGAGATTTTACTTAACTCTCATGAGATTTCATTGCAAACTTCCTTACACTGAATAGGGAAATAAGATGAGAGTGCACATAAGCTCGCTCCTTCCGCTGTCCCGGGACAGACACATTGATTTGCTGCCTAGAAGTCCTTTACAATGGGATGTGGCTACTGAGAAACTTTTGAGGTAAAGTATCTTTCTTTTTTACATAGAGATGTTCAGGTGATATTTTCTAGTCAGCTTTTTACAGCTATGCTGCATCACTTTCAAGTGTTTCAGCATTTGGGTATTATGGCCCTTTAAAGGGACAGTCTACACTTTAGTCATCTTAAAGTCTTACCTTAGATTAAGCTGCAAATAGCCTCCTGCACCCTTTCTATATTATGCAGCAGGAACGGTTAAAAAAAGTTATTTTAGTATCAATATTTTTTCTGGCAACTTTGAAATGGCTGCCAAGCTCCGCCCACTGATGACATAACGATCTGGGCTGCATCTAGGCACTCTGCTGAATAGCATTGACAGTCTGTTGAATCCAACTAGTGAGCCTTTTGTGATTGGATGTAATATGCAACCCAGATTGTGATGTAATCAGTGGGCGGAGCTTAGCAGCCATTTTTTAAAGTGGTCAGAAACAATATTCATTTGAAAATAACTTTTTTAACATTCCTGCTGCAGGATATAGAAAAGGTGCAGGAGAATATTTGCAGCTTAATCTAAGGTAAGACTTTAAGATGACTAAGGTGTAGACTGTCTTGAGCGCCACAATATACAAATGTTATTACTTTATCATTTTAGGATTTGTACTGTGACTATTGTTAATGCTGATTTGACACTACAGTAAATGTTGACTCCAGGCTTTCATTCCTTGGTTCTTCATAATAGTTATGGTAGATAACAATGGAACCCACTGCTAAATTGGTGATGTCTAAACTACATCCCGCATATGTAAACATACTTTATTACTAAGTGTAGACATTCAGATAAGCTCCATCTAAAACTGAATCAGATTGCATATGTTGCTGAGCTCTTTAAAGGGACATGAAACCCACATTTTTTTCTTTCATGACTTAGAAAGAGAATGCAATTTTAAACATCTTTCTAATTTACTTATATTATCTAATTTGTTTTATTCTCTTGATATTCTTTGCTGAAAAGCATATCTAGATATGCTCAGTAGCTGCTGATTGGTTGCTGCACATAGAAGCCTCGTGTGATTGGCTCACCATGTGCATTGCTTTTTCTTCAACTAAGGATATCTAAAAAAATGAAGCAAAATAAATAATAGACGAAAATTGTAATGTTGTTTAAATTTGTATTCTCTATCTGAATCAGGAAAGAAATATTTTGGGTTTAGTGGCCCTTTAACTAGCGCAATATAGAGCATACAATTTTAAAACTTTCCAATTTACGTCTGTTATATTTTTTTATTCTCTTGGTATCCTTGAAGGAGCAGCAGTGCAGTAGCTGAACACATCTGGTGAGCCAATGACAGAGCATATATGTTCAGCCACTAATAAGCAGCTATTTCTGCCAATAGAGAAAGCCTACCTAGGTATGCTTTTCAACAAACGATACCAAAATACCAAATTAAATAAGAGAAGTAAATTGGGAATTGGTTTAAAATTGCATGCTCTATGTAAATTATTAGTATTATTTCGACTTTACTGTCCCATTGATATGAAACTGTCAGATGACACATAACTATATGAACGAGAGAGAAAGGAACACAGGGAAAGACAGATACAGTGAGGTGCATATAAGCATTGTTTCCATCTCATGAAGTAACATTACAATAATATAACAAATCTGAGATTTAAATTACGGAGTGATTACATAAAAAAGAGGGTTCCCAATTTAAGGAACTGGATCTGAATTACTGTTAAAGGGACACCAAGTAAAAATGAAACTTTTGTGATTCAAAGAGAGCACTGGTTTTCAAACCTGACCTCAGACCTCCCTAACGGGCCAGATTTTTTGAGGATATCTGAACTAGAGCTCAAGTGAAACAATCAGCTGATTGGTAAACATGGATATTTTACCTGCTCTCTTCCGAGGTAATCCAGAAAACCTGGGCTGTTGGGGAGATAGAGCATGCGATTTTAAACAACTTTTCAATTTACTACGATTTAACAAAATGTGAAGTCTATTCATAATTATACTTTTTGAGTCATCATCTCCTACTGAGCATGTGCAAGTATTCACAGATTATACGTATATGCATTTGTGATTGGCTGATGGCTGTCACATGATACAGGAAATAGACATAGCTGAAATCTGTCAGAGAAAAATCTACTACCCATTTAAAGTTCAGACTAAGTGCTATTGCATTGTCTTTTTATCATGAATTTGTTAGTTATGCAAATCTACTGTATTTACTGGTCCTTGAACATACAAATACCCTATAGTTTATAGTAGAAATTCACAATTTAGTTCTTAATAATATGATTATGTCCTAATTATATATCAATCAACATGATTGTAATCGTTATAAAGATCAGGTTATTTGTAAAAGATTAAATAGTACTCAAAAAGCTCCTGTAGTACAGGACAATTATGGTGTCCTACATAAAACTTGAATGGGCCACTAACAGTCTTGTTGATGCAGAAAGCCATATAAATTGTGCAGTGAGAAAAATTGGATCTCCAAGACATCTCTGGGTCAAGAAGGTATCTGAAGGCCTCCTTTTGAGTGAATGGAGCTGCAACAGAACATTTCCTAAAGCAACTTTGAGAAATGTCAATAATAGATCTGATGGCTTCAGTCAACAGAGATTGAGATCTTCTATTTTGTCTTCCATCATGTTCTCTTATAGAATCTAGTGAATGGGAAAAGATTGTGAATGTGGTTTGCTATCCTCACATTTAAAAGATTAGCTGATAGGTTATCAATTATTCCACAGGGACATCATGGGACATAAGATGTTGAAGACTTTGGCCCCTATTTATTATTTGGCAGAAGACAATGTTCACAGCTAGGTAACATGTCCACCCACATTTAAGACCACAAAGCAGCATTTATCATTGCACAAATTATTTGTGCTGTCCTCCCCCCTGCTCTTAAACAGCTATTTGTGCAAGAAACAGGGCTTCTCAATAACACACAGGGAGTTATTTTTGGATGATTACATTCACCACCATACAAGAGAGTCTGCACTGCATGATTTTCCAGTTTAACTGGAACCCTATGATTTCCCAGTAAATTGTTCATGTCTTAAAGGGATATTAGACCGTCTGTTTCATTGATGTAATAAAACAACAACAACTTAGCAGTAGTATATACTTAATAAAATCATTACATTATGTATTGTTCATCTATTTACCCCTGTGTACTGGCATCAAAGTGTTAACATCAGAACAAAGTTCAGAAGTAAACATTTGCTGTAAAAATGAAATCACACGATCGTCAATGCGATCACTTGATTTTAAGGCCAGGATCAGATTATGGGCCACTGCCTAGGCTAATAGGCACACCTCCAGTCCGATTCTTGCTTGTATCAAAGGAAGAGGCTGCAGGACGCTATATAAAGTAGGACTTTCCATGCTGTCCTAATGCTGTTAAAGCCCAGCAGTGTTACGACGGCATGGAACGTTAAATGGAATTTACCTTTTTTTAAACTTAATTTGTGCCGTGGTCCATTACTTCCTGTCACAACCCTACAAGGAGGCTGTGGTCTCTACAGGAAGCTTATCTAGCATGATGTCATTAAATGTCCAGAGTTGGTTTAGTATTCAGGGAAAAGACTAGATAAGCAGGGAGTCAGACTTGCTCAGGGTCAGACCTGGCAGAATGAAACTGCTTACGTTTCTCCACTCTTACTTCCCTGAGGGCTGGGGCTACAAGGAGATATTATAAGTGCTAATTTCTTTTTAAAGACACGATGAGTCCATGGATTTCATCCTTACTTGTGGGATTACGCCACCTAGTCAGCAGGAGGAGGCAAAGAGCACCACAGCAGAGCTGATAAATAGCTCCTCCCTTCCCTCCCACTCCAGTCATTCTCTTTGCCTACGTTGGTGAGAGGAAGAGGTAAAGTGAGGTGTTAGTTTAGATTCTTCAATCAAGAGTTTATTATTTTTAAAGTAGTGCCAGAGTGTGCTGCTTTGTTCTAGGGTGTAGCCGTAGTCCATATCAGTCTCTAGAGTAGAGCTATTGGTGGCTTTAGAGCAATGGGAACTTGTGGGACATAATTCTCACTGCGCCTCCCATACATTTATGCTGCCCTTCTTCTGACAGCCTAAGCATAGTTAACTCAGGCTTCTGATTTTCCACAGGGCTATGGGAGGGAGAGGACCTCCTAAACCTGCTGAGCTGCCCTGCTGTCGGGCAGATTTTAAAGGTAAGTGCCAACTTTTTGTTCTGGGTCTGGGAACCTCAGAGGAAGTGGGGCACCTGATGAGATAAATCTCTTGTACCAGGACGTTATCCTCCTAGACTTATATAGGGGAGAGGATCCTATGACAGCACAGTTTTTTTGGCAGGCACTGGGGCTAAAGAGGGTCAATGACCATGAAATTATACTCAGGCAAATTTCTTGGGGCTTTCTAATAACAAGTCTCAGAAAGCAGTGTTTTGGGTCACTCTTTTGGGCGCTGATAAACAGAGGCGCCACATAGGGTAATAACGTAGGAGAACCAGAGGTCAAATGAAACACAGCCACCCCCCTCGAGCAGGTACTCACAAGTGAAGAGGCACGACCGGAGTGCCTAGCAGTGCAGCTCGGGACCAATAATGTCACCCGATAGACTTATTCCAGGAGCAACTCAACACCAGTGGCAGGTCACAATACAAAAAGATCCTGCGGCACAGGGAGACCTCCAAGGATGGCGATAATCCGATCCACAGTACACTCAGGTGTTAAACCTGAGCCCGCAAAGGACCAGGTAGAACAATTAGCAGTGATCCAAGTCCTCAGGCAATGGATATCAGCAAACAAAAAGTTAACCATGCCCCTCTGGCTTCCTGATCAGTTTTTGATTGAGGAATAAAAAGCAGTACCGAGGAGGGGTAAACTCTAATATGAATAAGCTGTATACCTTTATTAGACTGTGTCTTCTTTGGGAATACTAACTCGGATATTCACAGGGCTCCCGCAAAAGCCAAAACAAAAGCTGCTTTTAACAGTAATACCTCATAAGAGGTAGAACACACTTCAGGCAAGACCGCCACCAGCCGCTCCAACCGGTCAAGCGTGATTGGTTCCCAACTATCTGCTTTTTTCATTTGGGACCGCCCCCAACCTTTTAGAGCTTGCCTATTAAAAAATGAATTTGTGGGATCTGGAAACCCCAGAATCTTGTAAAAAAATGATAATGCCGCTAAGTGGGACTGAATTGCTCCCTTACGTAAAACCTTCGTCTTTAACCATTCACACAGTATCACCTGAGAGGCAACCGTAGGGTCTATGTTGCGAATAATGCAAAACTGGTCCCAGTCTTTCCATAGTCTAACTTAGGATTTCCATGTTGCTGGGGCGAGAGAAGAGCGAACTAAAGGAATTAAGAAAAGCCAGGATCCACCAGCTGCCAAAGAAAACCGGGACAGGCTAGCCCGTCTTTAGCTGGATGAGGCACTAATTTCCTAAAAGTCAACCAATCAAACCTGGAAAGGGAATCCACTAAAACATTATTAACTCCTGGGACATGTGTAGCCTGAAAGTGGATGTTAAGCTAAAGGCATCTCAATACCCTGTGACGCAAAAGTCGGACTACGGTGGCAGAGGAGGCAGATAGCCTGTTGATGTAATACACAACACTGATGTTGTCACTCCAAATTATCACTGACTGATTCTGCAGCCACCGTCCCCAGAGCTTGATCATCATAAGAATGGGAAATAACTCTAGGAATGTAATGTTCCTAGTGAGGCCAGATTGACCCCATTCGCATGGCCAGGGACCTGCACACCATTCCCCCTGAAAGTATGCACCGTAACCGTATGATCCTACGGCATCAGTTAATGCAGGGACTGGCTAGATACAGGGCTAGAGTGCCATACACTGACTCGGTTAAAGTGAATTAAGAAAGCCTCTCACACTTTCAAATCCTCAACCATTTCCTGGGAAACTATGATTCTATCTGACACCCTGGGGTTGCCCTTGAGTTGTCTTTCCAATCTCCTATTGAAGACCCTACCCATATGAATGACTGTGCAAGTGAAATTTAGCAATCCTAATAACGATTGAAGCTCCCTCAAAGATAGCTATTGCTTAGACACAGCCATCCTAACCAAGTCTAGCATTTCATGGACTTTATCTAAAGGCAATCTACACAACATCTCTATTCCTAAAAATGTTAATTTTGTATATGGGCCTTGGGTCTTATCCTCAGCTAGGGGAACTCCGAATAGACCCATGAGGCTTCTCATTTCTAACATGATCTGCATACACTTATCAGACCCTCTGACCCCAAATAGCAGAAAATCGTCTAAGTAGTGAGCTATGGTGCTAAAGCATTCAAACAATGAACAAGAAATAGCGCAACCCATTGGTAAACAGCGATCTACATAGTAGCTACCCTCAAACTTACAGCCCATTAGGGAAAAGGACGCTGGATGCAAAGGTAACAGACAAAATGCAGACTCAATATTAAGTTTCGCCAACAAGGCACCCCTACCTGCCCTGGGAACTAGGTAAAGTGCCTTATCAAACTGATAGTGCATGGAGCTTAACTCAGGGTTAATAGCATCATTGACCAAGTTTCCTTTGGGGTAGGAGAGGTGCTGAATTAATCTAAACTTGCCTGCCTCCTTCTTTGGGACCACGCCTAGTGGAGAGATGACCAAATTTGGAAGGGGGGGTTCAGAAAATGGCTCCAGGATCCTCCCCATCTATATTTCCTTGGCTAGCTTATCTCAAACAACCCCCGGATGCTGGTAAGCAGATTTTAAGTTACGGTGAGTGTGTGAACCAACCACAGGTTTACCCACGGGGATGACAAAACCGTCCCTAATTCCCGCCAAGAGCAAGCCTGCTGCCTGATGGTCAGGGTATGTCCGTAACCATGGCTCAAGAGTTCCGTACGCTTGCCGCAGAGGTTGCTTGGAACAATGAAGCCCTTGTTGCCGCCTTCTTTCATGGGCTCTCTGATGCGATTAAAGACAAATTTTCTGCCAGAGATTTACCAGAGGATCTCGAGGCATTGGTGTCTTTTTTTATCCTAATTGACATCAGACTCAGAGAGAGGCCCTCTTTCAAGGAGCGCTTGCGGAAACCTCCTGTTCCGTTGTCTCCTATGTGTTCGTTCCCACCCATGCCTTCCTCTCCTCCCATGCCTCCTGGTCCTGAGTCACCAGGTACTGCTGAGCCGATGCAGTTGGGTTTCACGCGTCTCTCTGCGACGGAGAGGGCCTTTAAGAGGAGGGAGGGGCTCTGCCTCTATTGTGGGTTACAGGGCCACCTTTTGAAGTCTTTTCCTACACGGCCGGGAAACGCTCACACCTAAGGTCCTGTTGGGGCAAGATCTTGGGTGGTTTATCTTCGTCCCCTGAACCGCTTAAGGAGAAACCTTTGGTCACGGTTGTCCTTTCCTGGGTGGACTCCTCCATAGTCACCCAGGCTCTTGTTGACTCCGGTGCTGCGGGCTATTTCATTGACAGTGCTTTTGTATCAAAGCACTCCATTCCTGTTTTGCCTCGGTCCGTTCTGCTTGCTGTTGAGGCCAATGATGGCAGGCCCCTTCAGCCCGCACTCGTTACTCCCGAAACGGCTCCGTTGTCCATGGCTGTTGGGGCTCCCCATTTTGAAACCCTCCAGTGCCAGGTGATAAACTCTCCGCATTTTCCGGTTGTTCTGGGTTATCCCTGGCTCCAAAAGCACAATCCCAGTCTCGACTGGTGCAGGTCCGAAATTTTGTCGTGGTCCCCGCAATGTATTTCCACTTGTCTTCGGAAACCAGTTAAAGTCTTGCACTTCTTTCGTATCTCAATTGCCAGAGGAGTACCGAGAGTTCCTAGACATTTTGACAAGGTGCATGCCGGTACATTGCCTCCTTACCAGTCTTATGATTGTGCCATAGACCTGCAGCCCGGAGCTATTCCTCCTCGGGCCGGGTTTACCATCTGTCTGTTGCAGAGAATTGTTCTATGGAGAAGTATGTTGCCGATGCTCTGTCGCGGGAGATCATCCGCAAATCCTGCTCTCCTGCAGGGGCCGGCTTCTTCTTTGTGAAGAAAAAGGGTGGCGAGTTAAGACCATGCATCGATTATAGGGGTCTTAATCGTCTTACCATTAAGAATGCTTACCCTATTCCGCTCATTACGGAACTCTTTGACCGCCTCAAGGGAGCTACGGTTTTTACTAAACTTAATTTGTTTATGAGTATCTTGTAATGCACTTTAGTCTATGTAATGCTCCTTCTGTTTTCCAAGAATTTATAAATTATGTCCTACGAGATATGTTGCAACAGTGTGTTGTGGTGTACTTAGACGACATCCTCATACACTCACCCACACTTGAGGCTCATCGTTCTGATGTTACACGGGTTCTTCAGAGACTACGTGAGAACGGCCTGTTTTGTAAACTCAAGAAATGTGAGTTTCATCAGACTCAAGTAACCTTCCTAGGTTATGTTATCTCCATTGCAGAGTTCTCCATGGATCCAGACAAGTTATGTGCATTTCTGCAGTGGCCTCGCCCAGTTGGTCTTCGGTCTATTCAACATTTTTTGGGGTTTACCAATTACTATAGAAAGTTTATTAAAAACTTTTCTTCCTTGGTCAAACCTATCACAGACATGACCCGTAAAGAGAATGATCCACTCCATTGGTCACCTACTGCCATTAAGGCCTTTGATAGTCTTAAGACTGCCTTTGCTGCTGCTCCAGTTTTGGCTCATCCTAACCCTGTCCTGCCTTTTGTTCTTGAGGTTGATGCAGCTGAGACTGGAGTAGGTGCCCTCTTGTCTCAATGTCCTATGCCTGACGGTTCCTTGCATCCGTGTGGTTTCTTCTCTAAGAAATTGTCTCCAGTGGAATGCAATTCTGAAATTGGCGACAGGGAGTTACTGACCATAATTTTGGCACTCAAGGAATGGAGGCATCTTCTCGAGGGTACTAGCATGCCAGTGCTCATTCTTACTGACCACAAGAATTTAACTTATCTATCTGAAGCAAAATGTTTGTCGCCCTGACAGGCCAGATGGGCGCTATTTTTGTCTCGGTTTAATTATGTGGTCTCCTACCTGCCTGGTAGTAAGAATGTTAGGGCTGATGCCCTCTCTCGACAATTTTCGCCTCTGTCCAAGGAGGAGTCTGTACCTACTCCTGTTATACCTCCTGACCATATTTTAGCTACCATACGTACTAATTTGACTTCTCCCTTGGTGGAGGAGATCCTGGCTGCACAAACCAATGCACCTCCTGAGAAACCAAGTGGTAAGTGTTTTGTTCCTGAGAATCTTCAAACTAAACTTTTGCACATGTATCACTATCCTAAAGCCACAGGTCACCCAGGCAAGAACCAAATGATTTGGTCTGTCACTCGACAATTCTGGTGGCCAATTCTGGTGCCTCCTGCTCAGTTTGTGCACAGAATAAGACTCCTCAACATCTTCCTGTGGGTCTTCTTCAACCTAATGCTAATGGTGAGCGTCCTTGGACACATCTTTCCATGGACTTCATTGTTTCCTTATGGTGGTTGACCGTTTCTCTAAAATGTCACATTGCATTCCCTTGATGAAGTTGCCTTCAATTTTTGCCCGGGAGGTCTTCCGTTTACATGGGTTACCCAAGGAGATAGTGTCGGACCGGGGTAGCCATTTTGTCTCCAGAATTTGGTGTTCCATTTGTGCTTTCCTTCTCCTCGGCATATCACCCTCAATCCAATGGGGCTGCGGAACGGTCTAATCAAGCTCTGGAACAGTTCCTCCGTTGCTATGTCTCAGATCACCACAATAATTGGTCTGAACTGTTACCTTGGGCAGAGTTTGCTCTTAATAGTGCTATTAATGCTTTCTCCAAGTTATCCCTGTTCATGGCGAATTATGGGTTTCAACCGTCCTTGTTGCCCAATTCATTCATGTCTCAGGGTATTCCGGCTTTGGAGGAGCATCTCCGGCAACTCCGTTCCACGTGGGTGCAGATTCAGGATTGCCTTCATCGTTCTATGCAGCGCCAAAAGTTCCAGGCTGATCGTAGGCATCTGCCTGTGCCTTCCTACCAAATTGGTGAGAGAGTTTGGCTGTCCTCCTGCAACTTGAACCTTTGTGTGCCTTCCAATAAACTGGCTCCCCGTTATGTTGGTCCTTTTTGAATACTCCGACAGGTCAATCCTGTGGCCTACGCTCTTGACCTTCCTCCTGCAATGCGCATCTCCAATGTTTTTCATGTCTCACTCTTGAAACCATTGGTTTGTAATCGGTTTACCACTGTGTTGCCTCGTCCCCGTCCTATATTTGTTGACAACCATGAGGAGTATGAGGTCAGCAGCATTATTGACTCTCGTATGTCCAGGGGCCGTGTACAGTAGTTGGTTCACTGGAGGGGCTATGGACTGGAGGAGAGTTCTTGGGTTCCCTCCTCTGATGTTCATGCTCCCTCCCTCCTCCATGCCTTCCATGCCCGTTTCCCCAATAAGCCTTATGTCCTCCCGCAGGGGAGGGGTCGTTGAGGGGAGGGTACTGTCAGGGGTATTTCCCTGTTTTGTTTGCCATGTGCTGCTGGCAGCCATAATTTTACTCACCTCTCTTGCTGACTATGGTGCATTGTAGGGGATGCTGCTCATTTCCTGCACTTCCTTGTGTGGCCAAACTGGTGTGCATCATCTGTGTGAGACAGGATGCAGTCTCAGAATTGTGATGTCATCACTTATTATTTAAAGGGCTTCTGTTCAGTATGCTTTGCCTTTGCGTTCTCTCAGACTTGTTTGTAAGAGTTCCTGTATATTACCTGGCTGTCTGACATCCTGGTTCCTGATCCCTGGCTTGTTCCTGACTCTGCTGTTTTCCTTGTTCCTGATTCCGGCTCATCTGACTATTCACTTTGGCTCCTGACTAGGCTCGTCTGACTACCAGCTCTGGTTTTGACTCCTGGCTTGTTATTTGACTTGTGGACTTTTTTTTTTTTTTTTGTTATTAATAAAGGTGTGATTATTTTTGCACTTCTCGTCTCAGTCTGATTACTGGCACCCTGACAGCATGTGTGTGTTTATGTGTGTGTGCGCAGGTGTGTGATTATGTGAGTGTATATGTGTGTGTGTGTGTGTGTGTTTATGTGTGTGTATGTGTGTTTATGTGTGTGTTTATGTGTGTGTGTATATGTGTGTTTATCTGTGTGTGTGTATATATATATATATATATATATATATATGTGTGTGTGTGTGTATGTATGTGGGTATGTGTGTGCTTATTTATGTGTATATATATATGTGTGTGTGTGTGTATACAATATGTGTGTTTGTCTATATATATGTGTTTATGTGTGTCTGTGTATATGTATGTGTGTGCATATATTTGTGTGTGTATGTGTGTGTGTATATATGTGTGTGTTTATGTGTCTGTGTGTATATATGTGTGTTTATGTGTGTATATATATGTGTGTGTATATATGTGTGTGTTTATGTGTGTGTGCGCATGTATGTGTTTGTGTTTATGTGTGTGTGCATGTGTGTGTTTATGTTTGTGCATGTATGTTTATGTGTGTGTTCATGTGTGTATATGTGTGTTATTATAATTATCAGGTATTTGTAGAGTGCCAACAAATTCCGCAGCACTATAAACATAGGGTATACAAGATAACATTTAAAGGGATTAAATGGGTAGTGGGCCCTGCCGAGAGTTGTGCTGTTGTAGTCGGCTCCTATGAAGGTGAACTACAAACAGCTGGGCTCATAGGCTTACATGCTAAGGGCTAGATTTATCAAAGGCTAGGCGAACTCTATATGTGTCTCGCCTGTAACTGCGCCCCAGCTCGCCTCCGGAGAAGCGCACATGTGCACCTGAATTTATAAAAATAAAAAAGAATTAACTTTGCGCAGGCGAGCTGGGGCGTAATAATGATAAATTTCGCCAGTTGGAAACAGCATTTACTCCCTATTTACTCCTATTTATCACAGTACATC